>NW_022111368.1:40271876-40301806 GCF_000313985.2 Echinops telfairi
GGGAGGGGGGAGCGGGGAGGGAGGGGGAAAATTAGGACCTAATGTCGGGGGTTTAAATGGAGAGAAAATGTTTTGAGAAACAATGTACAAATGCGCAATTGATGTGTGTATGGATTGGGATAACAGTTGTATGAACCCCTAATAAAATGTTTAAAAAAGAAAAAGAAAAAAAAAAGCAGATAATCCAAAACTTACAAATAATATATCTTGTACGCCACCCATGAACTGCCATATACAAACACACACAATACATTTTGACACATCTGCTAATTAGGTCTTATGGTACAATTGTTGATGGGTGTCTTCGAGTCAATTCTGACGCATAGCGTGTCCCTGTGTACAACGCAAGGGACACTGCCTGGGCCTGGGCCTTCGTCCGATTGTTCTTACATTAAGCTCTGCGTTGCAGCCACTGTCTCAGCCCATCTGGTCCCAGACCTGACTCTTCTCCACTGCCCCTCTACTTTACCACGCGCAATGTCTTCTCCTGCATGATTCTCAGTGGTCTGAGGTGCGGGCTTCCAACATGTAGGTGTCTGGTGGCAGAGTGATTAATTCCCCCTTTCAGCAGCTAGTCTTTCCTATGGATACAATTAGATGGCTTTTATTATCCTCTTTACATAGTTAAGGAAAATTTAGCCAAATGGAAGACAAAGGAGTGGCTCAATATCTGAGAGTTATGACCCAAATTGTATCTTCTGATGTCCTTCTTTCCAAAAAGATCATTAGGAAAGTGCTTCTGGGGTCTGTGGAATATATCTTTACATAGAAACGATGTTATCAGTGGTGATGAGGTTTCCAGGCAAGTGCATTAAAAGTATTCTCTGTTGGCTTCAGTTCAGGGCTCTGTAAAGGGCAGTGACCACCCAGGAGTGGTGTTCTCCAGAGTGCAGTGGTCTGCTGGTTGCTTCAAGTAGCAGGCCGACAAGGAATTAAACAGCACGGACTCCTATTGCCCTTCCCTTCTCAATTTACATTTAATTTTTCTGATTGTTTACAAAGGAAAACATCAATTTGGCGCATGCAAATGTGCACTTAACTGCTCTTCAGATTTGACATAAGAGCCCTGACATAAGAGCTTAGTGGGTTATGCATTGAACTACTAACCTCAAGATCAGCAGTTAGAAACCACCAGTTGTTCCACAAGAGAAAGATGCGACAACTCCCATAAAGAGGTGTAGTCTTAGAAACCCAGAGGGGCAATGCTGCTATGTCCTATAGGGTCACTATGAATCAGAATTAGTTTGATGGATGTCAGTTTTTTTAGAAGACTTGACCAATTATCTTTTTAAGCTTAAAGTGCTTAGATTGTTCAGTTTCAATATTTCAACAGGCAGCAGTGTCCAGCTTGAAATCAGTATTGAGGTTCTGTTTCTCGACATTCACTTTTTACCATTACTTTCTTACTTATTGCACAAATATAGTGGTAGCAATCATTTTGAATTAATGTTTCATTCTTTAAAGTGAGATAGTTTAAAGAGAAATATTAAATAACGGTATAAATAGTACATCTGACTCCCATCCATTGTCATTGAATTGATTCTGGTTGATAGTGTTTCTGAAGCCGTACATCAGCAGTTCTCAACCTGTGGGTCGAGACCCCTTTGAGGGATCAAACGACCTTTTCACAGGGGTCACCCGATTCATAACTGTAACAAAATTACACTTATGTAGTAGCAACGAAAATACTTTTGTGGTTGGAAGGTCACCACAACATGAGGGTTGTGGCATTAGGAAGGCTGAGAACCACTGCAGTAGATCTTTATAGGAACAGATAGCCATGCCTTTCTTCCTCAGAGCAGCTGATGAGTTTGAATGGTCAGCCTCGCTGTTAGCAGCCTAACATTTACCAGAGAGTGCCACTAGGGACCGCTAAGTGTTACATAGCTATGCAAAGTGTCTAAGTAGCACTGAAGTGCACAACACACAGGCATTCTGGGTTCCTCTCTGCTATTCACTCCAGCCCCTGAGGAACACCTTCCACCGTCCCTAGATGTGGGGTTCTGGTAACTCACAAGCCACTGATACTACCCTAAAATGTTCAAGGTCTGATTTATGGTCTCCTCGTTCTTTCATCTTGACCCTCAACTCCACAACTTAATCCCCCATTTCTACAGTGAAGCTGGACGAATTCACTCTTAGGTGTAAATTTAATTGCTTTCTTATTAATCAATTTGTCTAGTCATTAAAAGAACCATGTCTTCATCTTCAACAGCACAGATGGATGCAAAACAAAGAATTGTAAACCTCCAGACAAATGGAAGAAGTTGATGGGTGAAAACAAATAATCAATTAAATCCTACTCAATACTTTAATTGAACTTGGGCAAAGTACTGCGGAGTAGACGGGAGCGAATCCATCGCTGCCTGTGGTACGAAGGAAGTGAGCGATAGACATGGAATCTAGATTCCTTGGTTCCTTGGAGGGTGGGGTGACCGCCCCTGCATACTGCCACCCTGAAATGATTTTTGGATCTTGAACCTTGAGAAAACTGATCAACTGAAAGTCACCTTTAAGTCAAACAATAGGGTAGCTCATTTGTAATGACTATTGTGCCTTAGCATTGTGGTTTTTGTTTTGTTTTTGAAGAATTATCAAGTGCAGTCCATGTCAAGAAAAGAAACTTCAAGGTCAGACTAGAGCTATGCTTTAGGATAAATTTGTAATGTCATAGTTTAACTGTCCTTCAAAACAATGCTTTGTGGATTCCTCCCTGAGCACAATTGCTGTGTCAGTGTTACTCTGGTCATTTTCCCCAGCAATGTTCACAAAACAGGCATCAGAACCTTTGGAAGCTCTCTCCTCTCTGAAACATTGCGGAGTCCCCAGTCCAAATGTATGGAGCTCTGGTGGGGCACCGGTTACACCTCAGCAGTGAGCCCAAAGGTCAGCAGTTTGAACCCAGCGCAAAGAAGAAAGAAGTGGGAGTCTGCTGAATGGGGCGGTCCCTCTGCCCTATGAAGTCTCTCTGAGTCAGAATTCACTCCAGCGCAATGGTTAACTCTCAGTGCCCTGATTTGCAAATTGTGTATTAAAGAAACTTCAATCCATTTCTGTCACTGGCTTAATGTGATTTTTGTTTTGACAAGAGATTTGGAATGTCACAAAGGAGGTGGCATTTGACCTGAGTCATGAAAGGGGTGTGTCAGGCAAAAACCATAAAATGTAGGTTAGGAAGCAGGCACCACATTTTTGAAGGTTTAGGATTATAAAATTTGGAAAGATTCCATATATTTAAGGAATAAAAAGCGACTCAATGTGCTGAAGACATGGAACAGAGACAAGAATGGGAGAGAAAGTATATGTGAAATTTGAGAGCAGCACCAGACCAGAAAGAGGACCTCCCTAGTCTCGCTTCTAAAGGTGTCAGGGAGCCCTTGCAGGGTTTTGAAGATAACAGCATCATCTGGCTTTTGTGCTAGAAAGACAAGTGGCTGAGAGATTAAAGGTATACTGAAAAATTGATAGTTACTTCAGGTAACTAGACAGAGTCCCATACATAGATACATACAAGGGACTATTAACAAGTATTGCTATTAGGTTTCCAGCTCATAAACACCAGGGTTCATAGCAAACAAAGCATACTTAAATACATCTCTGTGATCAGTGGACGACTGCAAACAAGTTCTCTCAGTGACGGGCTTGTCTTTGTCTTGCTAGGGTGTCACTTTTAAAAAGGTCCAGTTACATACCTTCCAGAGGGGTAGTGGGGAGATGAGTCACTTAGGGTACAGTATAGCAATAATGAAACCCACAACCTTCCTCTGGTTCTTAAATGCTTCCTCCCCCCAACTACCAGGACCCCAATATTGCCTTGCAGACCTGGTTAGACCAGATGAAGCACAGCGGGACAGATGGGAATCAGAAACGCAGGGAATCTAGGACAGATGAACCTCTCAGGACCAGGGGTGACAGTGGCGATACCAGGAGGGAAAGGGGATGAAGAAAGGGGGAATGGATCACAGGGAGCTATGTATAACCTACTCTCTGGGGGACGGGCAGCAGGGGGGTGGGTGAAGGGAGACGCCAGACAGTGTAATATGATATAATAATAATTTATGAATTATTAAGGGTGCATGGGGGAGAAGGGAGGAGGAAGGGAAGGGGAGGGGGAAAAAAAGGAAAATGAGCTGATTCCAGGAACCCAAGAGGCAAGCGAATTTTGGGAATAATGAGGGCAACAAATGTATAGATGTGTTTTATACAATTGATCTATGTATTGTGATGAATTGTATGAGCCCCAATAAATTGATTAAAAAAATAAAAAAATAAATAAAAAGGTCCAGTTAAAACAAAGGCTCCCGATGGGATCTGCTGAGCCAATTAAATTCAAGGCAGAGAAGGCAGCCTACAAGGTCATGGTGACTATTTTCTGGGCATCCAAATGAATCATTGATAGATTTCATCCAAGGAAGACAGAATTAACATAGGGATTGATTAGGAAGATAGTTTTTTTTTTTCAAGTAGAAAGCAAATGTATTGAGAAAGATGATGGCCACAAATGTACAAATGTGCTTGACACAATGGATATGAGCATGGATTGTGATAAGAGTTGTACGAGCCCCCAACAAAATGATTTTTTTTAAGGTACCGCCTCAGACACCCTATAAACAGGCACGATGACTTGAAAGCACCTCAATGGCAGTGGGTTTGGTCCAGACTCATGTGGACTATGAACGTTTGCCCAAGTAAATACTACTGATCTTCCCCTTTCTAATAAGGAATCACCATCAGAGAAGGGAGGAGACTTTCTTCAGCTTTAAATTATTAACTAAATAGTAGGGTTTGGATGCACTCAGGTCAGTAAGACTCTAGATCCCAAGCTCTTTCATGTTGTCATGCCATGCCAATGTCTTTCTCATCAGTTTTATGAGGGAAAATATAGTAGGTATACGTGATGGTGGATCATTAAAGCTATTAAATGCTTGGTCTTGATGAGCTGGCAAATAGAAGACCCTTAATCTTTTGATAAGAAGATTAATGTTACATGCCTAGTATTTAAGAATGAAACTAACTGAAGGTTTGATTGTAAAATAGAAGCCAGGGTGAGGAGTCAGGCTAGTCTAGAACACTGGTCGGCAAAGTGCAGCCCGTGAGCCATATGCAGCTTTTTGGTGGCTCTGAAGTGAATTTGAAAATCTTTAAAGGATATTATTGAGATAATGGTGATCTCATTTGTTTTTTGTTTGTTTGTTTGTTTGTTGTTTTTTTTAACATTTTATTAGGGGCTCATACAACTGTTATCTCAATCCATACACACATCAATTGTGTAAAGCGCATTTGTACATCGTTTCTCAAAACATTTTCTCTCCATTTAAACCCCTGACATTAGGTCCTCATTTTTCCCCTCCCTCCCCGCTCCCCCCTCCTGCATGAGCACTTTATAGTTCATAAGTGGGTATTTTGTCATATCTTGCCCTGTCCGACGTCTCCCTTCATCCACTTTTTGGTTGTCTGTCCCCCAGGGAGGAGGTCACACACAGTTCCATGTAATCGGTTCCCTCTTTCCTACCCATTCTCCCTTTACCCTCCCTGTTTTGCCACTCACACCACTGGTCCTATAGGGCTCATCCATCCTGGATTCCCTGTATTTTCAGTTCCTATCTGTACCAGTGTACCTGATTAGGAAGATTTTTTAAGAAAATGGGAAAGTTGGTGAGAAAAAGACCAGGAAAGTTGCTTGGGGGAAAAAAATTGTTTTCCCATCATGACAATTCATTGTCAATGAGAATTTCCCTGGAAAAGCTCACTGCAGCCACCATGCATCCCTGATGTTGCCCCGTAAAACTTCTTTTTGTTCTCCAAACAGAAAGAACATGGAAAAAGGAATACAATGTTGAGTCCTTCAAGGATGCCAACACTCCATTTAGTGTAAATTAAAGAGCACAGATTTCACCGTGGAATGTTAAAAACTCTGACCCTGAACTCCCTGTCATGCAGTCAGTGCCAACTCACAGTCATCCGCCAGGAGAGGGTAGACCTGCCCTGTGCAGTTCCGAGGTGGTAACTCTTTAGAGGAGGAGAAAGTCTTTCTCTTGAAGAGCAGCTAGTGGTTTCAAATTGCTGACCTTGCAGCTCTCAGCCCAACATAGAAGCACCATACCGGTAACCAGGGAAGGTTAGTAGCATGGAAACATACCCACCAAAAGTCAAAAGTGTATAGATCCCTGTGGAAGATATGTTGAAACACAATAACATCCTATTTTGATTTTTTTGTTGTTGTTTAATAAAGTTTCTACGATTTTATAGAAATTTCAAATTTTGTAAAGTGACTTTTAAAATCACCTTCATAACCAGCTCTTCAGTGGGGGTATATGCATCAGTTATTGTCTAAATTGGTAAACAAACTAATCCTTTGTGTTCACAGAGCAGGAATAGCCAGCTGAGCTGAAAATCAGGAGGCGGCTGCTGAGCAAGTGCTTCACGTACACGCTGCCCTTGGGTCATTATTCCGTCTGTGTAGCCAGTATTTAATATTCTGACTCCCTCCAAGTATGCTGACTCTTGGCAGCAGCTGCACACTTAAATCCTTATCTTTGAAGGAATAGCTTCAGTTCTCCCTGGATTCCTCAAACAACCCCCTACCCCCAGGGTCTGTGAGTAGCACCACTTTCCCACTGGTCCCTAAACACTTCACTATCTTCCCACTTCTTGTGGGTGCCCTGTAAACACTTCTATAAATAGCTCTTTCACTACACACTTCAATTAACCTTTGGAGTGTGCCATCTGTTTCTCTTGAGGAACCCTAACTATGACAATGGCTAACCTCCACTTCTCTTTGGGTCACGTAGACATTATGTCACATATATTTCTCAGATCATAAAACTCCCCTCATTACAATACAATTGATCCTTGACATGATACCACAACCTTTTCATTTAGAATGCTAGCTCCACTCTGTTTATTAAAATTAGTTATGAAAAATGCCTTCAGCCATAACTAATCTTCCGGCGTTTTCAGTGTACTCCCTTGATCTTATTTCTAAACACCCAAAGGTTCAATTCCATAATCACAGCTAATGTCCTGTAATTGAGAATTTGAAGTTTTGGTTTCCCTCCTGAACATTGTGTTACATTTCTTATTGGCTGCTGATTGCATGCTCTCTAGGCAGAGATGAGAATAACCCCCCATACTTGGGGGAAGGGGGTGTGTCTACCGAGCTGACAAGAACTCTTTCCTGCCCTCAATGACCTCCAGCCTCACAAGGCTTGTTTCATTTCCTCACCTTGACAAATCATCTCAGGTGCCATCGGTGATGTGGTCCCACTGCCTAACATGTTCTTTACGCCAGTCCCCAACCCCTTTGCTTGGTAACATCTACTTAAGTTTTGAAGTGTCTCCTTCCAGTGACTTCACCACACAAGCCTTTACCTGCTATTAGTATTTGATTCTAGACCCCCTCCTCCCTTAATGGGATCAGCCATTGCCTTTGAACTGATGTTTCTCTTTTGAATTATCAAGTGGATTATTATGCAATAAATTTTTAATCAGCGACTGATTTTACTGAGCATCTACTCTCAGATAGAATGTCAGAAATGCTATCACTATTAAGTTAGATGATGCCAGTGCTTGAGGATCCACAGTGTCTGAGAGGGAGACAGGTGCAAGCACAAGTATCGATTCTAGAATTTTTCAGACATTAGACAGAATTCAGAGAATAACCCTGTGTGAGCACACTCCACTAGGGTCTATTTAAAGTGATTTTTACAATAGTGAAACTATTTGCCAAATTGTGGGAAGGATTGAAAAAAAATCTAAAGGGAACCTTCAAGGACCCAAGACTAGCAACAGTTGCCATCCAAGTTTAAGGGCTCAGGCAAAGGAAATACCATAGGAATCCTTTTGAGAACTGGAACCATGGAAGCAGGGCAAATTGACAGATGCTGTCATTATATCAGTGTTCCTAGTGGTACAAACAGTTGATACAGTGGAAACCAAAAGGTTGGAGTTCAAGTCCACCCATAGGTACCTGGAAAGAAGGCCTAATGATTTATTTGCAAACAAGTAGCCACTGACAGCTCTCTCAGGGAAGTTCCAGAAAATATACATTCTTGGGCATAGGGAGAACAATATGGTTTAAAGTGCTCAACTATAGGCTAAATGGGGTGCCGAAATGGGGTAGGGCTTGGGGAACTGTAACTGAGCACAGTGGGAAAATTGTCACCTCTCAGGGTCTAGCCAAGGTCACAAGACAGCAGAGCAAGAGCAGCATGAGGCAACCTCAGCAAGTATAGAGTGATATCTCAGCAGAGGTCTCCAATGTAGTCTTTGTGCCAGCCAAACAGGCCAATGCAATAGTGGTCAAATCACTCCTTCAGAGTACGTTGATCTAATGACATGTAGTTGGAAAGTATGGGAGTGTATATAGGTCATATTATTTAGTATTGTTTTAGAGTTACATACAAATTCATTTCCCCAAATCTAAACTGTGTGTTGCACCACACTGCCATATAGAAGCCGGACTATATGAAAAAGAACAAAACCACAGGATTGAGAAGGAGCCTGTTTAACAACCTGTGATATGCAGATGACACAATCGTGCTTGCTGAAGGCAAAGAAAAATTGGAGCACTTGCTACTGACAAAGATCAAAGACTAGAGAATGAACAACAGAATTGTAGGTGGATGGTTTAAGATGTGGCAAATATATATAGAAAGGGTTCCTGGGGGGTAGGGTGGAGGAGTGAGGGGATAATGGGGAGCTGGTATCAAAGAGTTTAAGAAGGAAGAAAGAAAATGTTTTGAAAATGGTGGCAGCAATGGTACAATTATGCTTGATCTAATTGAATTATGGATATAATATCTGTAAGAGCTCCCAATATAAAGAAAAAGAATAAAATTAAATAAAAAATGAAAACGATAAAAACTATATCTTTTAGTGGCATGAATTATACTTAAACACAAAGAAAACAAAAATCTTTACAAAGGGATCAATAAGCAATACCATTAGAAACAGAGAAGACTGGAGTTATAAAGGATTTTCTTTTTCCTTAAATCCACAATCAATGCCCACACAAACAGGAATTAAGAATTCAATGTATAAATTATATGTGGGTAAATATACTGCAAGACTTCTTCGATGTGTTAAAAAGCAAA
Source organism: Echinops telfairi (assembly GCF_000313985.2). Lineage (NCBI taxonomy): Eukaryota > Metazoa > Chordata > Mammalia > Afrosoricida > Tenrecidae > Echinops > Echinops telfairi. The sequence goes on from NW_022111368.1 coordinate 40,280,972, forward strand.
TATCTCACTTGGAAGACTAAGATGCCCCTGACTCAAACAATAGTTTTTTTCATTTGCCTCCTGTGCATGTGAGAGCTGAGCATTGTGTGTGTGTGTGGTGGGGGTGGGGTGGGGACTGAAGAGCTCGTGCACTTGAACTGTGCCGTTGGTGAAGAATATGGACTATGCCAAGGCCTGCCAAACAAATAACCAAAAAGTGCAACCAGAATTCTCCTTCGAAGGGCGTATGGCAAGACATCACTGCATGTCATCAGTAGTGACATGTTATCAGCAGGGACATGTCATCAGTACGGACATGTTATCAGCAGGGACATGTCATCAGTATGGACATGTTATCAGTACGGACATGTTATCAGTAGGGACAGTCCCTGGAGAATAGTATTAAATCTGCCGTGGGCTGCAAGAAAAGTGAACAGTTGTTTCTTGGACGAAGTACTGCCAAATTGGTCCTGAGAAGTAAGAATGGCAAGACTCTGCACCTTTATCAGAAGAAAGCAGATCTTCTCTAGAGAAGAACATCTTGGTAGGGGAGAAGGTCTGTGAAAAGAGAGGAAGATGTCTCAATAAGATGGATTGACAGCAGGTGCAACACTGAGCTCAGACGTAGGGACAATTGTGAGCATGGTGCAGGGCTTGGCCATGTTCTGTTCTCTTGTGCTTAGGGCCCCTATATGTCAAAGCTGACTGAATGGCCCCTGCCAATGTAACGATATCTTCTGAACAAATACAGCAGGATTTCCTGAGTTTCCTAGACAATAGGATCCTCCCTGCGGAGTAAGGAGAAAGCAGAAGGAAGTGTGTGTAAATAAGCTAAGAATATGTGTTAGCAAATGGATCTCTAATGACATGTTTAGAGATGGGAAAACAAGAGGTGGCTCTAGCACTGCCTCGCCCACTGAAAACCCTATGACTACTGAGGACTGACTTCTTTGTGCTGGTCACGTATGATTTAGGAAAGTACCAGGATTAAACCTTAATAGCACCAACAACATCACCCCCTGCATCACTGGCTCAATTTGGCATTTAAGATTTATTATCTTTCCATTGTCCATCCATTCCTACTCTCTATACTATTCTATTCCCAAACTCCTTCCATTTCTAATCTCACTAATTTCATTTTGTCATCACTCCTGTTTCCAGACATTCTGTTCCAGTCCACATAAGTATAGGTTATTCATGTATCCACTATTCCATATTTAATTACACTTTCTTACTTACGGTCTGTCACTAATCTGTGATATCTAAAACTATGTCTACTTTGTTTGCTGCTGCCAACCCAGTTTCATAATACCACACTGAGTAGGCGATATGCTAGTGTTTGCTGAATGAATGAATGAATGAATAAATGAATCCAGTATGGTCTGGGAGCAGATGGCTTACTGCCAATTTCTAGGTTAATGCTCTTAGAAATAAAACCACAAGAAAATTCATTGAATTTTTGATTATCTGAATGCCACCTCAATATCTTGAAAGACCTCCCATCGTGAAAATAAACAAGCACACCTATCATAAAAGTAAACAGTTCATGAAATGATGTCCTACCGTCCAGTGTCATCTCTACCCCGTGCATACTCCTTCTGCTACTGGAGAGAAGTTCCTAAACTAGAAAGACATGCCGTTCCATCTCTTCAAATTCCTGAGTCAGACATTCATTTATGTATGTATTCATTCATTCTTTAACAGATAGGAACTGGAAACACAGGGAATGCAGGACCAGTGGTGTGAGTGGCGATACTGGGAGCATAGAGGGAGAGTGGGTTGGAAAGGGGGAACCAATTACAAGGATCTACATGTGACCTCCTCCCTGGGGGATGGACAACAGAAAAGTGGGTAAAGGGAAACGTCGGACAGGGCAAGGTAAGACAAAATAATAATTTATAAATTATCAAGGGCTCATGAGGGAGGGGGAGCGGAGCGGGAGGGGGAAAAATGAGGACCTGATGCCCGGGGCTTAAGTGGAGAGCAAATGTTTTGAGAATGATGAGGGCAATGAATGTACGAATGTGTTTCACACAATTGATGTATGGATGGATTGTGATAAGAGTTGTATGAGCCCCTTATAAAATGATTTGTAAAAAGTGAAAGAAAAAGTACAAAGTAGAAAGAAGGAAGGAGGGATCCTAAAGGGAAAACAACGTGTTGAAGTCGCATGTTTTTGAATATTAGAGATTGTCAGGCAACTAGCTTAGGCAAAAGATCATTGAGGTGAAGCTCTGAAAAAGAAGCCATTAAATGAAATACACGCACTCAGACCAGCCTGCACCGGGTTAATTGTCTTAGCCCAACACATGCGGAGCCTGTCACCACACCACGTAGAAGACTTTCACGTAGAATTCTGAAAATATTTCATTAGAAATAGTTCAGATTTTCCACCATAAGCAAAGGGGGTCATCTCCAATTTTTATAATAAGTGAATTAATTAGTAAAATGGTCCTGATGAAGATAATGCAAATAAAAGCTGAATAGCTAATCAGAAGATTTGCAAAAAGAGAAGTCAACAACAACGACAACAGGAGTTTAAATGGTGTGGGGCAGGGAGAAAACAGAGTGAACAACAGAAGTTCCTCAAGTGTAGGTGGTGCACTTGCCAGTGAAGCGAGCCATGGAACCTGCAGCCTCTGTCGTCACTGTGAGGTAGCCAAGGCCCACAGCACATCCTCCTCTGACTGACTGAGGGAGGCATGGTATAACGTACTAGTGAAACCTTTGCTAACTGTTCATTATTTTACATCTTTATTCTTTTTAACAGCTTTACTGAAATAGCATTTACATGGCCTTTTAAATATACATTCAGTGGTTTTGAGTATATGCACAAAGAGGTGTATTCATCACCAGGATCAACTACAAAATGTTTTCGTCATTAAAAAAATGAAGTCCCATAACCATTAACAAGCACTTGCCATCTTCCTCAATACCATCTCAACCTTATATACCATATATACTCATATACAAACCAAGGTTTTCAGCATCTTTTTAATGCACTTTTTGTGGTAAACTTAGGTGCCTCGGCTGATATTCGGGTCAGCTTAGAGTCAAGTATATACGGTACTTCCAAAGCAACTCAAACTCACTGCCATCGAGTCAATTCCAACTCATGGAGACCCTGCGTGATAGGGCAGAACTCTTTCCAGGAGTAGGAAGTCTCATCTTTCTCATGTGAAGCAGCTGGTAGCTTCACTCTGCTGACTTGGTGGTTAGCAGCCCAGCATGTGGCCCACTCCGCCACCAACACTTTCTGTCAGACTTAGGCAGTTGCTAATCTACTTTCTATCTCTATCTACATACTGGTCATTTGTCAAAATGGAATCAAACAATATGTGGTCCTTTGGGACTGCTTCCTGACACTTAAAGGTTAGTTTTTAAGATTCATTCATGTTGTGTTTTTATGTAAATATTTCCTTCTTTTTTATTCCTTAATAGTATTCCATGGTTGGAATACACCACATTTTGTTTGTTCATGCACTAGTTTTTGAATTTTGAGTAGTTTCTACATTTTGGCTATTGAGAATAGTCCTGCTATGAACATGCACAAATACATATATTTGTTTCATCACCATTACGCTATCAGTTTTTCATACTGTTGGGGCTTGATGTGATACATCGTACATGTATGTTAATAAAATGTGCAAATATTTGGAGTTAGAAAACCCAAAGAAGAACAGATTAGGCATTTTTCAAGCTGAGAGAACTAAAGAAAAAAATTCAAGTTTCAAGTTGTGATATTGAAGAAATTCTACAGGCAAATGATTGAATGGTACACACTCCCTTACTCACTCACTGCCCTTGAGTGGATTCCTATTCGGTGTGACCTCATAAGACAGAGTAGAACTGCCCAGTGGATTGTCAAATCCCTAAATCTCCATAGGAGTAGAAAGCCTCATCTTTCTATCACTGAATGAAGCAAGAAGCATCAAAGAAGAAGTGAAAAATTCACCAAGTCAGTGTACCGAAAAGAATTGGTCGACATTCAGCCACTTCAGCAGACAGCAAATGGCTGAAAAATCAGTGGCAGTAAAGGGCGAAGTCCAAGACACTTTGAAGGCAGGAGTGAATAACAAGGCTCTAGGAACTGATGACATACCAATTGGAGTGTTTCCACACACATATGCAGTGCTGAAGGTGGTCGTTTGTCTGTGCCAAGAAATTTGGAAGAGAGTTACCTGGCCAAATGACTGGAAGAGATCCATATTTGTGCTCATTCAAAGAAAGGCAATGTAAGAGAATATGGAAATTATTGCGCAATATCATTTAATGTTACACGCAAGTCAGTTTTTTCTGGAGATAATTTTTAAAAATGGTTGCAGCAGTAAATCAACAGAGAACTGTCAGAAATCTAAGCTGGACTCAGAAAAGAATGTGGAATCAATTTAAAAAATAGTTACATGAATAACAATGAGTGCAAGGGTGAATTGTACTGAAGAAAATGTTCTAGAATTGATTGTGGTGATGATTGCATAACTCATCTTGATATGATTGAATTATTGAATTCAATGACATGTGATGAAGTGCCAATAAAACAACTTTTAAGAAAAGGATGTAGAATGAAAGGTACGAGATGGATCGTGACTAAAAGCAGAGAAAACCAGAAATGAGTTTGTCAGTGTTTTACTGACTATACAAAAGCATTCAATTGTGTGGATCATAACAGATTATGGATAACATTACAAAATATATAAATTCCAGAGGCTTCCTTGTGCTCATGCAGAACCTGTACACACACTAGGAGGTATTCACTTGAACAAAAGAAGGGGATATTTCACATTTCACAATCAGGAGAACTTTGTGTCAAGGCTGTATCCTTTGGCCATACTTCTTGAATCTGTACACTGAGCAAATAGTCCAAGAAATTGATGTCTATGAAGAAGAACTCATCGTTAGGATAGAAGGAAGACTCGTTAACATTATATGACAAGCTTACTTTCTGGAAGTGAAGAGAACTTAAAGGGCTTACTGAGGAAGATCAATGGTTATAGCTTTCAAGATGGATTACACTTCAACATAAAGAAGATAAACATTCTGACAACTGGAACAATAAGCAATATCATGATAAACAGAAAAGATTGAATTTATTAAGGATTTCATCTCACTTGGAGCCATGATCATGGTCAGTGCTGCACCAGTCAAATGATAAATCAAATGATGTAGTGAATTGGGGCAAATACGCTGCAAACAATCTCTTTAAAGTGCCATTTTGAAGACTAAGGTGTCCCTGACTCAAGTCATAGTATTTTCAGTTGCCTCATATGCATGTGAAAGTTAGGCAATAAAAGGCAGCAGAAGAAAAATTGATCCCTTGAATTATGGCGTTGGAGAAGAATATTAAATATACTGCGGACTACCAGAATTTCAACCAAATATATAACTGAAGAAGTACAGGTGGGCAGAAGCACAGCCAGAATGCTTGCACAGCCAGGAAACTTTTCCAAAGGAGGATGCTGAGACATTGTCTCAAGTACTTTCTCATCAGAAGCGTGCAAACCCTGCTGAAGTGCATCAAGCTTAGTGGGTCAGCAAAAAGAACAAAGAAAGATGCTCAACAAAATAAGTTAATCGAACAAGTACGAGGATGGCACTGGGCCGAGTTTGTTCTGTTGTACACAGAATGGTATGAGTGGTAACTTAATCAACATAGCTACCAATGAAAGCAACCATTTTTCAATTCTTTTAGAAATATACCTTGAATTGAAAATGGTGAACTATGTGGTAAATCTGCTTAAACATTTAGAGGAACTACAAAGCTCATTTTCTTAGTGGCTACACTATTTTCTATATCAACAGTGGATAAGGCTTCCAATTTTGCCATATCCTTAACACTTGTTAAGATCATTTTTATGTGTTTGCCCTGTCGGTTTGAACTGATATCTTTTTTATGACTATAAGTTGTACTTGAAAATGAGCATCTTTTAGGGGTGCAGAGATGAGGAAGGGAAAATAACTAACTAGATAACCTTATTGTCAACATATTGGTTTCAAGTCATTGTGACCCTATAGGATAGGATAGAACTTTTCCTTAGGATTCCCAAGGCTGTAAATCTTTACTGAAGCAGACTTCCTCAACTCTTTCTCAAGAAGCAGCTGGTGGGTTTGAACTGCCAAACTCTGTTAGCAGCCTGGATATCTATTAATTCTGGTGAAGGTAAAGTCAGTGTACAATATGAGGAAGATGGTACAATGTGTCCAAGACAAAGGAAGACATGGAAAACTATGCAGGGATAAAGGATAATGACAGTAAATATTATATGAAAAATAATTGTATAACAACAGCCATAATAACCAAAAAGCTATGGGTGGGTCTTTATAGTTACTGTGTGGTGTACGATTGGCCCTGAGGATTTCAGAGGCTGTCAGTATTTGCTAGAACAGACTACCTTTGTTTCACTCACTTACTGGGCCAAAGTGTAACTCGCAATACCACCAGGGCTCCTTTTGTTGAGTGGAAGCGACAAGAAAAGACATTCTTATCATTCTTATCGTGCTCTCGTTTTTAAGAGGAAAACACTCAATCTTTAATTACTGTGTATGACGTAGACAGTGTTTTATAAATATGCTTTATCAAGTTAAGAAAGTTCCCTTCAATTCCACCAGTGTTTTTATTAAGAAAGGGTGTTGAATGTTGTCAAAGCTGTTTCTGTATGTACTGAGAAGTTGTGTGGAATACGGTAAGTCCTATTAATATGGTTTATTAATTCATTGATTTGGGGGTGTTAAACAAACCCTGAATCCCTGGAACAAATCTCTCTAGGTCATAGAAGATAATCTTTTCTCCATGTTGTTGGATTCTGTTGGCCACTATTTTGTTAGGGTTTTTATGACTATATTCATAAGCTAATGGTCAGCCATTTTCTTAAGATGCTTTTTGTCTGATTTTACAATCAGTATAAAACTTGTTTCATCAACTGAACTGAGGGATGCCCTTGCCAAGAACTTGTAAAAAATTAGTATCATTTCTTGTTTAAACATTTGGTGAAACTCACCAATAAAGACATCTAGGCTTTGCTTTCCTTCATGATATTTTTTTAGTAAATACTTTACCCACCTTCATTTTCTTTTGATGTAATATGTAGGACAGTGATCTACCCTTTTTCCAGGGCAATTCTTCCAGTCCCATTAATTTAAGTGACTCATCTGCTACTTCTGAGATGGAATGTGCCACTTTTAATATGTGAGGGGGCTCTGTAAAGTTCATAGGAAAATATCATCATTTTTTCATTGAATTTCTATGAACTCTTTGAAGGCCGCTCATACTCTAAATTATTTAAATTATATCTCTTCTAGCTTTCTCTTTCATTCAACCAATTCTACAGTCTTTAGATTATTTGAGCTTTATACATTTTGCTGCCTTACAAAGTTCACTTTCATTATACATCCAACAACTCTTACTGAGTGCCTAGTAGGAGCAAAGCAAATGCACTAAGGATTAAACAGTGGTCAGAGGCAACAAAATCCCCTTTCCTCAATGATTTTAAAAAACTAAAATATATAATATGCTGAAACTATAATAATTGCTATAAAGAAAAGTTAAGTACAGCAGGGGAATGGGTGTCTTGAGGAAAGGCCTGAGAATACTAAATGGGAAGAGTAGGAAAGGCTTCCCTGGAAGGAAAGCATTCTAGGCAGTGATAATAGCAGGTGCAAAGACACTAAGGCTGGAACAGGCAGGGAGTATGGGAGATATAAGGATCCCTGGTGGCAGAACAGACTAGGTATTAGAATGCTAACTTCAATGTCAGTGGTTCAAGGCCACCAGGCTCTCCATAAGAGAAAAATGGGACTGTCTGATTTGGTAAAGGTTTATAGCTGCAGAACCTCTTATGTAGAGTTGAGAGAAATTAATGGCAGGGGGGTTTTGTGTTCTATGGGAGAAACAGCGAGGAGGCCGGCGTGCCTGGACTAGAGGCAACAGAAGCTGAAGAAGAGAGAGGTCAGATCATGTAGGTTACTGCTGACAATTGAGATAGCTTTTTTATTACTCACAAAATTACAGGATGCTCTCCAATCTTCTAATGGAAGCAATTATATATAACACATATGTATCATGAAGGTTTAATATTCAAAATATATAAGAAACAAAATATATAAGAAAAAATCTTAATTGTAAAGCAAAAGGGCTTACATTCTCCAAACAAGATCGATAATGGCCCAGAATAAAATGAAAATATATTCAACATCATTAGTCATTAGGGAACTTTTAATAAGAATCACAATGAGATATCATTTCACCTTCACTAGGATGATGGATTGTGGAAAATAATTAGAACTCTCATTGATTTCTGGTGGGACTATAAAAGGGTACAGAAGCTATTCAAAAAGTCTGGCTGGTCTTAAAGCATCCCATGTAGAACAACTGTATGTGCAGTTGCACTCCTAAGAATATACCCCAAAGACTTGAAAGCAGGAATACAGATACTTTACATGAATGCTCATTGTAACACGATTTACAGTAACGAGAAACATGGGTGGTGAGACTACCTCTTACATACTTTGGACATGTTTTCAGGAGAGGCCACGCCCAGAAAAGGCCATCATTTTTGGTAGCGGGGTAAGGATAACGAGGAAGGCCCTCTGAGAGATGGATTGACACCATGGCTACAACAAAGGGCTCAAGCACAGGAACAACAGTGAGACTGGTGCAGGACCAGGCAGTGTTTTTTGCTGTGCATAAGGTTACTATGGGTTGCAACCGACTCAATGGCACCTAACAACAAAATGGAAGCAACCTAATACCCATTAACAGATGAATAAATAAGCAAAAGGAAAGATATATATACAATGGAATATCGGTTTGCTATAAAGAGCAATGACGTTCTGGTGCGATGCCAGAAGGATAAAGCTTGAACAAGTTAGGGTAGCTGAAATAAAGTGGTGTAAGAAGGACAAATACTATATGATTCCACTTACGTAAAACATCTAAAAGAAAGAAACTCATCTAAAGGAAATGCACAGAGGCAAAGTTTCATCTATTGTTAGTAAGGATGGGAAAAAGGAAATGGGCAGTTACTGATTATGAGGTAGATCTTCCTCTGAGACCTATATATATAATGCTGACATTTGCACAGCAGAGTGAGTGCGATTTATGTGAGGGAATTATACATTTAAGACTGGTTGAAACAGCAAAAATTAACATATATTTACCATAATTTATTTTTTTAATAATTAAAAATAATAAAGAAGAAAAATTTTCAACAGTTTTAACAGCTATATTGGCATATAATTTTTAAAGAATATACTTCCATTTTAAAGATGTTACTCAAATTCAGTGATATATTTTGGGCATGGTCTAAAATTCTCACTTTGTAAGCCTAACCTTTATATCTAAGAAATGAAGGCAAATGATTTATCTGGAAGGTGACATGATCGAACCCACATTTTAGCGGGTCTGTGATGGTGCAGTGTTGGGGACAGACTGAGTGGGGCAGAGTTGAAGCTGAAAGCTAGTTAGGAAGCTGCTAGAATCAACATGAGGAAAGTTGGTAACTGGACCAAGGAAGGTGGAAAGAAGTGATTGGATTGTGAATATCTTTGAAGTTGTACTTCCTTCCTCTGATTGAAGTGGAGAATCATAATTGCTCTCTCCCATACTCCAAATGTGATTGAGGTTTTATTGGCATTCTTTTATTCTTATTAAAATATCATTTTATTGAGGGCTCTTACAGCTTTTATAACAATCCATATATCAATTGTATCAAGCATATTTGTACATATGTTGCCATCATTACTCTGTAGACATTTACTTACTATTGAGCCCTTGGTATCAGCTCCTCTTTTTTCCTTCTCTCCTCCACCCACTCTTGTGGCCCCTTGATAAATTATAACTTAATATTGTTTTCATATCTTACACCGACCACTGTCTCCCTTCCACCTTGGTTTCTGTTGTTCGTCTCCCTGGAGGGGTGGTTGTGGTGGTGGTTATGTTTCGATCATTATGATCAGTTCCCCTTTTCTCCCCTTGTCTCCTCATTTTTCCCCTGCCCTCCTGGTATTGCTACTCCCATTCCTGTTCCTGGATTCTGTGTGCCGTGAGCTCTGATCTCTTATCTGTATCTGTGCGCATGCTCCCATCTAGCCTGCAGTGAAAGGCAGGACTGGAATCACAATAGTGAGGCATGAGGAAGCCTCAAGGAACCAGAGGAACATTGTGTGTGTCATCGGTGCTTCACTGCTCCCTGGTTGACTCATCCCTTCCTTGTGACCCTTCTGTGAGGGGATGTCCCATTGTCTCCAGATGGGTTTGGGGTCTCTGCTCCAACCGCCCTAGCTCACAATAATATGTTTGGTTTGTTTGTTTTGGGTCTTCTGATGCCTGCTACCCGATCCCATAGACACCTTATGAACACAGGCTGGTGTGCTTCTTCTATTGGGGCTTGTTGCTTCTCTGATAGATGGCTGAATGATTAACTTCAAGCCTTTGGGACCCCAGATGCTTGATCCTTTGATAGCCAGGCACCATCAGCTTTCTTCACCACATTTGCTTATTCACCCATTTTGTCTTCGGTGATCATGTTATGAGGGTGAGCATTCACAGAATGCCCGTTTGTTAGAACAAAGTGTTCTAATGAAGGGGGTTGAAATGAGGACAAAGAAAGAAATTTAAACCAAGTTTGGATTCACTTAGAAAAGACTTGGAAATTACCTAGACCAACAGCTCCATTGGATCTATGAAGAGAATGATGTACAAGGGATTGAAGAATATCTTCCAAGGCCATGTGGTTAGAAACTAAATATGGACTAGAATATGGCCTAATTTTCCTTCCAGCCTCATTGAACTCAGCAGGACTCCACCTTAAGAGGGCAACAGGAAGCAAATCCAATAGGAAGTGCAGTAGCATCAGAGGCTCTTTGTCCCCATCACATCACCTTTCTTGGGGACATGAGTAGAATCCCTTATGCGGACACCTCCACAGGTGATGGCATTAGAGAGAAACAGAGAATGGGACAGAGGAAAAGACTCAAAATGCGCTTGAAGGCAGTGAGGTTGAGATCATGTTCTCCCCTCCTACGTGTTCATGACTGAACCTTGGGGATGGTCTTTAACCTCAAAATGTAGGTTGTGTTTAGCATGGCAGCTATATCCAGCCCAGAGATGTATTTAATTTTGCTCTGTTTAAAAGCAATTTTAATTATTTGTCACCATCTGGAAGTCAGAAAATTTCACACACACACACACACACACACACACACACACACACACACTCTATTCCTGTCATTTCTTAATATGTGTACTGACCTTGCAACATTGGACTAACTTCCTGCACGATAGCCTCCATCGATGTGGGAGATAAGACTCACAGACGGACACCACGCCCACATATGTATTTATTTGGTCTGTGTCGGCCTTACCCCACAGGCTTCTCTAACATGAGCTCACAGTCGTCCTAGCTCAGAGGGTCTCCGGGTCTGTGATGCTCTCATTCTCAGCATGGTTTAGCAAATATATCTCAAGTAAGTTTAATACACATGTCTTGTCTCGCTGAAGATCCCCCCCCCCCCTATGTTCCCTCAGGCTCAGCTGATTTCTCCATTCTTCTAATTATTTGAACACCTGTCTTCCCTGCAGCCTCGGCTGCTGGGTCTTGGTCGTGCAACTCCTGACACTCCACCAGTCCGTCGGAACTTCATTCTTTCTCTCCTAAGTTAAATGGTCTGGCTTCTGCCCAACCTAATTGAGGAGGGAGGAGGTGACTGACCTGACTCACTCCCTGAACAAATGTCTCTGTTGTTGCTATTGTTAGTGATGCTTGAGTTGACTCAACAGAATGCAACATTACCTGGTACTGTGGTACCTTCAGGGTTGTTGGTATATTTGAATCTATTGTTTTAATTCTTTTACACTGACGTGACTTTACTAAACACAATGTCTTTTTCTAACGATTGATCCTGCTTGATGATGTGTGCAACATGAGTCGAAGTCTTGCCATCCTGGCTCTAAGGAGCATTTTCGTGGTATTGCTTCTAAGACTGATTCAGTTATCCTTTTGGCAGACCAGGAACATCCATTAATTTTTGTCAATACCATAATTTGAATGGATCCATTCTTCTGTCTTTTGCATTCATTGCTCAGTTTTCACTCTCATCTGAGGCAACTGAAATGAACGTGGTTTTAGTCTGCCACTTCAGTCCTCAACGTGACTACATCCTTGTGTTTACCATTTTTCACAGGTCTTCCGCAGCAACTATTTCTGCAGAAAAGTTATAAATGCATCTTCTGTGAGATGCAAAAGAAAAAGATTCAAGGAGAGAGAAGAGAGGAAATTTAAGGCTTTTATTGCAAAAAAAAAAAAACCCATGGTAGTATGTGAGTGGTAGCTATTGCATACATTAAAAAGAGGTCAGTGTTAATTCCGACTAGTCAGCCAGCTAGAGACCCGCAGGAATAAGGAGGAAGCAAGCAGTGATCAGGAACTCCTACTGAGAGGCCAGTGTAAGTTGACAGAGCCCCAGGAACAGATCTGTCTAGGAAGTGGCTGGGGAAATATGGGGCAAATCGGGGGCAGGAATGCAGGATGAGTTCATCCTAAAACCAAAATTAAAGTTCCAGAAGCATTGTCAATATTACAAAAAGACTGGGAAGGTATCATAATTTAAAGGTCAGCAGAGTGCAAAACACATAAAAACTGAAAGGGAAGCAGCACTCTATAATAATGGAAATAAGATGATTTCAGTCCAATCCAAGATGATGTGGTGGGCTAAGAAGCAATGCACAAACATGACATTGAGTCATGACAAACACAGAATGAAGCACAGGGTGGGGAAACATAGACAACAAATTGGGCTCACAGTAAAACGCCAGGACCCAAGATCCCCTGAGGGGATGTGGCAAAGAGCTGGCTTCTAATCTAATGCCCTGAATCCTACACTCAGCTAGAAGAAGGGGCGGATGGAAACATGCAATGGCTGTGGCAGGAGGCATGTGGGCATGGACGGAGCTCTCAGGCTCCTCCCCTCCAGGATTTGGGCCATTAGTATCCAAGACTGGACCTTTGCAGACACAACTTGCTGCAGGAAAGCAAGCTGTTGCAAACATTCAGGTCAAACTGGCTTTGCTGTGTCATGGGGCTGAGTGGGCTCTCTTGCAGATGATCTTTGTGAGAAGCTGGGTGGAAATGGGGAAAATTGAGAGTCTCGGGTTATAGTTCAAAAAGATTCTACACTGAAATTCTATAAGTTGAAGCCTACCATTAAGCTATAAGATTTTTATCTACAGATACTAAGGGCTTGTGGTTTCCCTTGGCTAGCTCAGAAAACATCTTACATGACAACCATGAGATCTCCGACTCCCTCTGTTCTCAAGGGGTTTTGTCACTATATTTGCCTGCCAAACACTGAGTCCCAGGAGACTGGTAGCAGAAGAAGGAATTATGTTGGAGTGGAAGAAGGCTGCTTTCTTTTCCCTCTCACCCCTGGTAACCAGTCTTGAGCTCTGTGCCATGCTGCTCCCAGGTGGGAGCCTTTGGGTAAATGAACAAAATCAACATGATTTCTTGCACAATACTTGAAAAATTACAAATGCATCTTGTGTGAGAATCAAAAGAAAATTATTCCAGGAGAGGGAAGAGAGGAAATTTAATCCAACAAGCCTTTCTTGGGTGTCCTTTCGGTGCCGGGAGCTGCTAACTGCAAGTCCTGCTGTTTGAATCCACCAGCTACCATGAGGATTTCTGCTCCCATGCAGATGTCACCCTCAGAAACCCAAAGGAGCAAGTTTACTCTGTCCTATAGGGTCACCATGAGCTAGAATCTATTCAATGGCCATGGGTGTTTTCCTTTGTTGGTTTGTTTTCTTCAACAAAGTTGAAGTTCTCTTGGAGACTTTGGAAATGAGGCTAAATGAAATATTGATCCACCAGCCCTCAGGGAGCTGTCAGGATGTTCTGACAGACGTTTTGTGACAATTCAAGGTGATGTAGCTTAGCTCTTGCCGGATATTGAGAGTAGAGGTGGAGTAGGGCCCAGGGGAAGAAGGTATGAAGATAAAGTCTTCATATAGAAAGCAAAACTGAAGATAGTCCTTAAGGGAGAATTGTAAATTGCTCTGGGGACAAGGGACATAAGATAGGATAAAGTTCAGAAGCCTGGAAACAGTACCCATCAGAATTAAATGTATAGGATCCTAAAAGAATTCTGGAAAGATGGCATCATAAACAGACCATCATTCTCACCACCACCACCACCACCAACCCACTCCCACACACAAATACAACCTGGAAGAAACATTTGACTTTGAGGAACCCTGAACTGGGAAAGCAGCAGGGAAGTGAAGACGGACAAGAATCCGCAAATCAGCCATGGAGCCGCACACAACTCTCCCACTTTCCTGTCTTTCTCCTGAGTGCAATAGACCACAGGCTGCCATCAACTGGGGAACTGGTCTCAGAAAAAGCACTTGTTTCTCTGATTACCACAAATCTTGCCTGTACAGACAGGACTCCAAGCCTCTGTTCTAACATTAACAAGGCAGACTTTCCTTGAGGTTCATTTGGAGTTTGTTCAACTGGACTTTCAGCTACAAGCCCACTGTCAAGTACAGACAGACTCCTCCATTGGAGTCAGCGGTCATTGTTAGCAAGCAGCCTGCCTCCGTAGTTCAGGCCTTTGAAACGAATAGGACAGACCTCCCAGAAAGTCCATTGGGATCTGTCTGTCTGCACCTGCTTCCAATAGGAGCTGAGCACTGCTGGCTGAAGCTATTGTGAACTCAAACACAGGCATCGCGAGTGGCCTGTTGCCAAGCTACTGCAGAGGTGCCTCTAACAGACACAAGGCAAACCTCCTTCCGAAGTTCATTTAGAGTTATAGTCCCACTACCACCACCAGCACCCAGTAACTATTGGCTGTTGGAATGACACAAGCTCCTATAAAAGGCCCCCTGCAGACCAAGAGGAGTCGTCATAGAGAAGACAACCCCACCTCCTCTAGTCCCCAGCTGCCAAAGAGACACTGGGGCACTGAAGTCACCAAAACAGACCTTTGGGTGTTTTTTTCTGGGCTGCACTCCTGTCTCTTCCTGAAAGAGTAGAGAGGCTTCTTGGGCTTCCCTTGAAAGTCAGTTCAGTCAGAAGCAGCCTCCACAAAGCAGACAAGAACCTCAGACAAAACCAGAGGCAACACCCAACAGGGCTGTCTGTGGGTGGGTTCTGACTTAAAATGTAGTTGCAGAAACAAAAAGGACAGGGGGTAAGGAATGAGTCCTCTGGTGGACAAATTGATCACAACATGTTTTCTGATGTGTTTTCAAGAAATTGAAAGTTGAGCACTGAGATCTGGAAATTTAGCATCCTAATCCAAACAGGGAGAGAAAAGGGGATACCACGGAGAGACAGAGAAAATGGCAAATAAAGGGCAGAAAGTAGTGCGGGCACAAAAATGGAGGGGGGGGGGACCACTAAATACTGGAAGGAATTGAGGGTAAAAATGCATTTGATAAAATTCAACATTTCTTTAATATAAACCATAAAGAAAACTGGAAGCACAAATAAATTCCTTAGTATGATTCAGGGCATTATATAAAAGCCAATAGCCAACAGGATAGTTAATAGATAAAAATGAAGGGTTTTCCCTTGAAATCAGGAACAAGTCAATGATGATATTGACTTTTGCTAAATATTATAGTAAAAATATAGCCACTTTTGCTAAATATTACAGTAGAAATCCTAGCAACAGAAATAAGACAAGAAGAGAAATAAAAGGTATCCAGATTTAATAAGGAGTAACATTTTCACAACTTATGACTACTAAGATGTTATAGAAAAATCTCAGAATCCACACTAAAATCTCTAAAGCCAATAGAAGCATTTAGCAACATTTCAAGGTAAAAAGACAACAAGCTAAAGTTAGTTGAGAACAAGAAATGAGAAATTTGAAATGGATACAAGGGGGGAAATTGCAATTACAATAGCATCTAAAAAACTAAAGTACCTAAGAATTAAGCTAATCAGGGATGTGAACTGTTTACACAATGAAAACTAGTTTAAAATGCCGAAAGAGGTTTTAAAGAGTTAAATAAATGCAAAGATGTTCCATGTTCATAGATTGCAAGATTTAATATTTTTGAGATGTCCCTATTGAGCAAAGTAATCTATAGATTCCAGTAGAAATTCTAACCGCCATCTTTACAGAAGTAGAAAAACCAGTCCTCAACTTGTTATGAAATGACAAGAGGCCCCAAATAGCTACAGCAATGTTGAAAGAGAAGAGCAACATCAAAGAATTACACTTCTCGGTTCAGAATACATTACACAGCTAGAGTAATCAGTGTGTGACACTGGTGTTATAACAGACACATTCCTGCTGCCATGGAGTTGATACTGACTAATAGAAACCCTATGGAAGACAGTAAAAGTGATTCTTAGGGTTCCGGAGGTTGTAAATTATTACAGGAGCAGAAAGTCTCATCTTTCTCCTTCGGAGCTACAGAGAGGTTTGAACTACCGACCTGGCAGTTATCAACCTAACTTGTACTATGTCACCAGGACTACTCAACAAAAACACACATAGACTTATGAAATAAAATTAAAATTCCAGAAATAAACTCACACACCTATGGTCAACTTTTTTTTTTGGGGGGGGGCGTCTATTTGATAGGGAGGGAAGAATCTCTTCATAAATGTTTGGGGAAAATTAGACTTCCACATGGAGAAAAATTAAACAGGATTTATGCCCCACACATACACAGAAACACATTCAAAATGTTTTGATTCATAAACTAAATGTGCAAATGAAAACTATGAAATTCTTAGAAGAAAATTCAGGGGCAGCACTGTTTATGTTTTTCACAGTAAATTATCTAATATAATAACAAAAGAAGAAAGAGCAAAAAAAACAAAATAAATACAAAGAGGACTCCAGACAGTGTCAGCGAGAAAAAATGGAATTGAAAAGAATGGAGTGGCACCGTCTTACTAGCAGCTGCCCCGCTGTGCTCTCGCCCCGGTCGCAGACTCTCATACTGAATCGCTACCACGTGCCTATACTCATCGGCAGCGTGTTCACTGGCTTGAGCCTTAGAACGATCATCACGTCACTAAAATTCAAAGCTGGGGGGAAATGGTTGAAGCCAGTCAGCCCAGGCAGCTCTTCATCAGAGGGCTCAATGCAGAAACAAATGAGAAATCCCTGGAAGCAGCAGTGTTTGGCAAAATGGGGACGAACCGTGGAAGGGCTGTTCATGAGAGACCTAGGAACAAACAAAACAGAGGGTTTGCTTCTGTCACTTTGAAAGCCCAGCGGATGCCAAAGATGAAGCCAGAGATAAGAATGGAAAGCCAGAGATATGATGGAAAAGCCATCAAGGTCGAACAAGCCCCTAAACCAATATTTGAAAGTGGTAGAAATTGACCCCCAGCGCCTCCCGGAAGCAGAGGGGCCCTGGAGCATTTCGAGATGGGAGAGAAGGCAGTGGGGGAACCACTTCGCATGGGCGGGTGGGGTGGGGGGACATATAGATGATGATGGTTATTCCATGAATCTCACCATGAGCTCTTCCAGGGGACCTCTGCCAGGAAAAAGAGGCCCTCCACCACTGGTGCAGCACCATGGACTGGAAGAGCTCCTGGATCCCGTGGAAGAGATAGTTACTGGGCTCACCATGAAGGGAACCCCTCCCCTCCCCAGAGATGTCTATTTGTCCCCGATAGACGATGAATATTCTACTAAAGACCATTATTTAAGCAGACATTACCCCAGTTCTTGTGATATAAGAGATTATGCACCCCACCAGGAGATTATACGTATCGTGATTATGGAGATCCCAGTTCCCGTGATCGCTATCCATCCAGAGGTTATAGTGATAGAGATGGGTATGGTCGTGATCAGACTATTCAACCATCCCAGTGGAGGCTCCCACAGCGATTTCTCTGCGAGGTCTGGTCGTGCACGCACTGCACCACCCTGGCCAGGGCCCTGCCGTCTGAAGGGGAAGCAGTCACTCTGATGATGCAGCAGCTCACAGGACAGATCTGGTGAAAGTCGAGACAGTTTCTCAAGCAGCCAAAGTGTTCTCTCTTCAAGGGATTGTGATCTTGTCTTGTGGGCAGACAAGAAACAGGGCTTCCCCCTTTGATGGAGACGGGGTATCCTCTTCCGTGTGATTCCTACAGCAAGCAGTTCAAGCCATGGAGCACCAAGAAATGTTGGCCGTGGAGGAAACCAGTCTGATAGACAGCAGAAGCAGATACTAAAAGCAAACAAAACTGTGGACCAAAATCCCTGTTCAAAGAAACAACCACGGGGGAAAAAAAAAAAAAAAGGAAACTCTTCTGTCACAACTACACCAGGACTATTAAGGAAAAATTGTGTTACTTGAAAAAAAATCCTGTTTTAAGTTCTCCTCCCATAATTTTTACGTACTTGTGAGGAAAAAGTCAAGCCTGTTTAATCATGTTTGATTTTATGACATTGCTGTCAACAAGCCAAGGTTAAAGGTGGAAGACTTCACTTGTGGGCTAGTTTAATTCTCTTAAAGTGCCCTCTCAGTGCCCCTTACTAGTTGATACTTCCCAGTAAATGAGACAAGCAAGACTGATCTTCCTGGAACACCTAGCCTTCTAACATGGAGAGATGACTCAGTCTGCCTATATAAACGAGCTAGCTATTGGAAGGGTGGTTGGCTTTGCTGCTACTCTTAAGATTTCAGAGTGTCTTCAAACTGAAATCTCAAAAATGTTCTCGGGGGAAAAGAACCTGAGACCAGATGCTTCCTTAAGGGAAGTGCTAATCGTTCAGTCAACCCAAACAAAAGGATCATGTTGGCCTCTATGTTCCCTTTCTGACATTTGCTTGGGAATCAACAAGCACCTCCTCTTTCCCCCTCCCCCATAAAACCATTTAAAGTGTGTGTTAAACAATTACAAACACTGCATAAAAAGTTTGGCCAAAAAAAAAAGATAATGGAACTTTTTGAAGGTTTTCATGAATGGGAGCTCATAAAATTTTTTAATTTATGTTCTTCAAAAGACTACCAAAATAGTGAAAAGATAAACTATTGACTGGGAGATTAACTTTGGAAACAATATAGCAAAAAGAATCCAGTAATCAAAATAAATGTAAAACTTTAACAACAGAAAGGTAAACACCCTGATCATAAAATGGACAAAGAATTTGAATAGGTATTTCACCGATGACATTCAAATTTCCAACAGAAAACAAAAGGATGATCTGTGTCATTGAGATAGTTAAGGTTTATTGTGCCAACCTGGCCAATAAACACATGAGGGATTAATTGAAAGGTAGAGTGATTAATGGCTCAGTGAGCCTTGCCTTTCCAGTTCTGGGGTCTCTTGCTCTCTGATGGTCAGAACGGGGTGCAGCTGCTTTAGCCAGTTTCCTGCTTCAGCTAGCAAGGATCATTTCCTGCAAGACATTCCCAAGGAGAAGCCGCATGGACCTACCCTGATGCAGCCCTGGGTACTGGAGCAGCCATGTGGAGACCCCTGCCAACGCTGAGATGCTCACACACTCACTGATTTGGCTTTCCTCCTGCAGTCAGCATCGTTGAGTGTGTTTTGTGAGAGGACTTTGTAAATCGATGTCAGACATACGGGCTAATGTTGGACTTATGGGCTTGGACAGCACTAAGTTGAGATTTTTTCTTAATGTACAGGTACTTATATAAAACTCTCTCATACACATATGATTTTCTGTGAATTTGTTTCCCTAGTTTACCCAGACTAACACTGTCATCTACTCACAGATCAATAAATAGCATCATAATGAAAGAAATGTTTGAAGTTGTCAAAGATTTCATTTTAGTTGGAACCACAAATAAACACTTACTCAAGCAGAGGTAGACAAATAAAATGGCAACCACATTCGGCAAAACTACTGCAAAGATCTCTTTAAAGTCTTGACCAGCCGGGATGTAACTTAGAGGACTAAGGTGTGCCTGACTCAAGCCATGTTTTTTGTCAATTACCTCTGATGCATATAAAACATGGACAAAGAATAAGGAAGATGGCAGAAGAATTGAAGTATTTGAACTATACTGTTGGCAAAATAATATATTGAAAATATCATAGACCACCAGAAGAAAAAAAACAAACCTGTCTTAGAAGAAATATTACCAGAATGACCCTGTGGAAGCAAAGATGACAAAACTTTGTCTCATATATTTTGGACATGTTATCAGGAGTGAATGGTATCTGAAAAAAGACATCATTCCTGGCGAAGTAGAGAGTCAAGGACAAAGAAAAAGATCCTCATTGAGAAGGACTGACAGGGGCTGCAACAACGGGCTTCAACAGAACAACAATTTTGAGAAACTGGATAACATTTTGTTCTGTTGTACATAGACTCCCTAAGATTCAGAGCTGATTCAACAGCAACTAACAAAAATATACAAAAAAAAATTTTTTAAAGGAGGCAAATTTAGAGACCCCAAAGTTTATTAGAGGCAACTAGTGGGGGCGGGGGGTAGTGATGACAGAACATTTGCATGGTGCAATTATTATAATATTTGGAAATAAGTTTAACTGCTGCAAAAAAATTAAACGACAAATGTTATGTGATAGATATATTAACAACAAGAAAGGAAGGTAGCTACTGGGGCTGGTATGAAACTTGAGAGTCATAAATTTTAAATCTCAGTTAATTACTCTAATAACATGTTTAATCCTCCTCTGCCTTCTAGGTTATTGCACAGTGTCTGGGGTCTTGAAAGCTTCCAAAAGATCTTCTAAAGCACGGCAATGGATCTCTATTCACCTGGGGCAACAGAGGAAGGAGTCAAGAAGAAAAGGAGATGGAAGGCGTGACTGATTGCCTCTACAATCAACTTCTTCCTTCACCTTGATACCAGAAACATTGGATTGCCCAGCTAATATTACTGAACATTTTCATTAGATT
>NW_022111368.1:40301906-40313706 GCF_000313985.2 Echinops telfairi
GGCAGAAGGAGGAAGCTGTAGAATTCAATTTTAAATTCTCATGGAATTTGAGATTTTCAGGATTCGTGAAAGTGAATAAATCCCTGAAACCTCTGTTTCTGTAAAATAATTTTTAAACTTAAACCAAAAATAACCACTGGAATATTATATCCTGATAAAAAGTAGCCACTGAAATCATACAATCAAACAGAAGCCTAACTTAATTAGTAAAAAATATCTATCATGATCATTCTGCTCTTGAAGAACTATCTAGATGAGAGCAAATTGAGAACAGCAAGTAGAAAATTTAGATGGGAACCTTGGGGGGCAATGACTTCATGTTAATGAGGGAAGACCAACTCAGAAAAGGCGAGAATACAAAGAATGTAATCAATGTCGTTAAGTTCTGCGTGCAGAAATTATTGGATTGGTTTATATTTTGCTTACATATTTTTAAAAAGAACAAGATAAATAAAATTTATTTTAAAAGACTAACAACAATTTATTTTCAAAAGCTAAAAAATGTCCGTAGTATCTCTATGCTGGCAGTACGCACGCAGCCAACTCAACAACAAATGCTGCGACGTCTCTCCCTTGATTCAGAAGGTCCCAAAATGAATTTCTCCAACCTGATCTTTCTAATATGTTGTTCCTATCATAAACGGCATTCCAATCCTCCAGTTATCAAGATGACAATCTGGTAGATCCTCCCATTCCAAAGTTTTCCAATGGTTACATTCCTCATATCTATCAATTCTCTGTTACTGTATATGAAACTCTTTGGTCTTCATTATTCTTTAAATTAATTTCTCCAGTGGCTTTCTCACTCAACTCCCTTCCCTTTCAATGTCAAATCTAATCTCCTTGCACAGAGTAGACTCAGTGATCCCCATGGGTAATGCTGCTCCATTTCCCACCAGTTTTCAGAAAATGTAAACTTTAATTCCTTAACTTATCATAAAAGATAGTTCACCGTCTGACTCTTCCTTTCAATTGGAGCCTTTTTGTCAACCGCTCTCCCCATTTCCTTCAAATGGCACAAAATTGCTTGAAATGTAAAATGTCAAAACCCTTCTCACCTCTGTTACTCCAACGAAAATGTATTTCTCCACCACTTCATTACCCAAGCAACTCCTAACAAGAGTAGATCCAGTTTCTCTGGCTCTAGGAGAATTAATTCCTTAAACTCCAGTCTGGGTGGGATGTCTCTAATTCTTGATTACAATGTGCTATAAAAAATGCATTTATTATTTGACTGTTTCCCTCACAACGTTAGAATCTTCGTGTCGAATCATTTATCACACTGGGTAGTATCTTTCCCTAACCTGTGTTAGGGAAAGAATAAGTTTTGAATGAATGAAATAAATGTTTGAACAAATGTATGACTCAATCACTCCATCATTAGTCAATCTACTGCTCCCCAAGGTCCCTGCTGCATTCTCTATTAGTAGAAACTTACTCTGGGACCTTTCTAAGGAATTCAGAAAGCCAACTGAATCAAAAACAATCAAATGACTAATCAATTTATTCACTTCTCTGTTCTCAAAAATATGGAGCATGTGAATGAATATGTATGAACATGTGTAATTATAGACATTTACGCACATAAATTATCTGGCAGGATTCCTGGTGCTATGCTTATGGGAGAGAACTGTTTATTTTCCTGTCTTTGCTGTAGCACTGGCCCTGGAGCACACTACTCCAAAAACAAAGTGGCTAAAGATGCTCCCTAATTTTATGACTTCCTCATTTTCGGTTCTTTGATATTCTGCTCTCAAACACATCACAATTCTCTAGTGGTATCCCTGAGTTGGATAGATATGTGGAATTAGGGAAGATGAAAAGCAACATAGCTTTGAAAGCTTAGCATATCCCAGGAAGCTAAGTGTTCCTCTTGCTGGTCGACTTTTCAAAGGATCTTGTTGATGACACTGTTACTAACTTCTCCATTTCTTAGATTTTTTAAAAAGAAGTCAAAAATTTAAAGCAAATAATGAAAAAAAGGCTTTCTATAAGGAGACGCTGGACTTGGTTAATTCTACTTCTAGAAAAGCTTTCAAAAAATCAACCTCGTGTATGAATACTGGTCATTTGTTGCTGGTCGCCAGATCGTAGTTATTGTAGTCCCTGGACCATGGACAAGCATGCAGGCAAATCTTCCAAACTGACAGAAAAAGTGTGTGTTCTGATTGTCTGGCACCTTTGTACAATACAATACAGTGAAAAGAAGAGGAAACTGAAACTAGAAGATACTGGCTCAAACCCCAGTTCCACTCTTTCCTAGTTGTAGAAATCTGAGCACATTAACTTTTTGAGCCTTTGCTCTCTAAAAAATAAATAATACATAAATGCTTATCTGATGAGATTGTTTAAAAGAGTAAGTACAATCACATGTAAAAATAGAGCAGTTTTTTTTTTATATTTAGTACTGAGCAGTTAATAATAGTCTCCCATTTGTCTCAAGTGATTACCAAATTGACAAATTGGTAAGTATTTGAATAGCCATAAACAGACTGAAATAGAAACATCAATAGACAGATGATAGATACATACATATAAGCAAACATACATATCCAGACAGACAGACTGACTAGCATGTTCCGTCTATCACTGCAACTACTGTGCCAATCCATCCGACAAGGGTCTCCTTGACCCTCACGGGTCCTCTACGCCATGAGCATGATGTCACCTCTAGTGATTGATCACTCGTGAAGGTGTGTCAAACAATGTTCTATCATGGTCCACAAGATCTTCATTAGCTAGTTTTTGGAAATAGATTCCTTTTTTTTTCTTATTCTGTCTTAATCTGAAAGATCCATTGACCCTGTCCATCATGGTGATCTGGCTGGGATTTGAAATACTGGTGGTCGAGCAACATGCAAGCCACAGCAGATAAAAAAAATAAACAAGTGGTGGAGTACTGGATTTAATCTCCTAATTTCGAATTATGTAATTAAGAGATCCAATAAGAGAAAATAAGATCCATTTTACATAAAAATGTAGGATCATCCATACTACCAAAGCTTTCACATAAGAAGCAAGTAAGGATCAAGTAATTAGTGGACGATAGAACACATTGTACTGCTGGATTGCAAACTTCTCTTTGTTCTCAGATAAATGACAGGCAGTCCCAGAGTAGACTCATGTTGGCAATAATGGCGGTGACTTAGGACCATAGACCTCCTAAATGAGTTATTAAGGGTTAGTTACACTTGATATTCAAATGAAAACTGGGATATTATAAGAGTTTACTGGCGACTGTGCTAAGTCTCTCTGTTTTGCCATCCTTGGAAACCCTGTAAGATCCTAATGCCAGTGAATGCGTGCCTGCAGATCTTTGGTAATAGAATGCAAGGTTGTCACTGCATCAGCAGCATTGTCTTCAGTTGGTGATATTTTTCATTTTCTGAGATTCTCACTTTTCAATTTTGAAATATGAGTTTCATTTGATCATTTTCAATTTTACTTGCTGTAGGGTATTGGTTGCTTCTCTATGCATGGTAGTACATTTGTTCATCGAAGTTTTTAAAGAAGTCTTTTCAAATGACTAGACTTAAAGTTGTGTTTAAAGTGTTCTAGTGGAGCAAGCACTTAAGCACTCGACTGCTGACTGAAAGTTTGGTGGTTCTAACTCATCCAACACTACCCTGAGGGAAAGACATGCCAATCTTCTTCCATGAGAGGACAGCCTAGAAATCCCTGTGGAGAAGTTATATTCTGTTGCATAAGGTTTCTTAGACTCCAAATACACTAGATAGTACCTAACAATGACAAAGTATATCTGGGGGCCTTGGCTGGTACAACGGGTTAAGGTGCTTGACTATTATACGAAAGGTTGGCTTTGTAAATGCAAGCAGAAGAGCCATGGGGCAAAGGCCTGGGAAGACCTGGGAATTTACTCTTGAAAAATTAGCCCCTGAAATTTTTTTCTTTCAGGTAAGTAAACACGTTTCTATTCTGATATGCACAGGGTCATCATGAACCAGAGTCACCTGGAAGGCAACTGGCTTTTAAATGTTATGCATTTTGTAGATAAAAGGTGATATGTCACTTTCCTCCACCTTTTCTTAAGCAATGAATACATCATCCCCACCCACCCCAAAATTTGTTCATATCATAAGATGCTTTTACAATGAAACACAGCGCTGTGGTTTTGTGCTTTTGAAACTGGTCAAATGCAAAAGATAGTCTCTAATGTATTTTGCCTCATATAAGTGAACCTGTGAGGGAAAAAAATATCTGAGAGCTACTGGCCAATAGTGTACTCATTATCTTTGGAAGTACCTAGGAGATTGGCCAATTCATCTTCCCCTTTAAAATGAGAGTTAATTTCTCATGGGTACCTAATGAGTTTACTTTACTATTCAGGGAGCAATTATTCAATTCAGTCGTTACAGAATCCTGCCCTGAGAGCCTAAATGAGAATAGGTTATCTATGATTGTGAACTCATAAAAAACTCTTCTCCTGCCAGGTAGATTCAGTTAGATTTATGGGTAATTGGGTGATCTTTTAAATCTCCGGCAAGAGGCATCACAGAAATGTCTGTGTAGCTACTATGTCAGTATACACTCGAGAAACTGTGGTCTTGTGTCAGTAAACCTTAGAAAATAATTGTGTGGGGTCAAACATCCTCTTCCAGCTTCAATTCAAAATTTTCCTTAGTGGGGTGTGTGTGTGTGTGTGTGTGTGTGTGTGTGTGTGTGTGTACGCTGAGACAAGCAACTTTTCAGTAATGAAATGTTGCTCAAATACCAATATATTAGGTTGCTAGAGGCAAACTCAATAGCAAAGAAGAAAAGCCCAAAGGATAACTTGACAATAAATTAAAGTACACTTATCAGAAAACCCTAGGCTGTTAGAGCCAGAAGGAATTGCCAGTTTCCACCATGTTGATTCTGACTCACACAGTATGTACACAATCGAATTTGGGGCCTTAAAAAAAAGTATTAATCATTTATTTGGAGGGATTTTACAAATCTTGTAAAAATCCATCATTCATTTGCATTAAGCACAATTGTACATATACTGCCATCAATATTTCCAAAACATTTTCTTTCTCCTTGAGCCTTTGGTATCAGCACCTCTTTTCTCCTCTCCCTCTCCCACCCTCCTACCCTCCTGAATCCTTCATCAATGATATATTATTATTGTTGTTTCGTGTCTTACACTCTATGTTGTCTCCTTTCACCCTCATTTCTGTTATTTGCTTGCCCCTGGGGGGTGGGATATAGATGCAACCTTGTGATGGGTTTCCCCTTTCTCCCTCTTCCTCATCCCTTGCCCCCACCATCCTCCTACTCTTGTAATATCTCTACTCCCACTACTGTCCCTGAGGGTTTTATCTGTCCTGAATTCCATGTGTTGAGAACTCTTATCTGTACCAATGTGGGTACTCTGGTATAGCCGGATTTGTAACTTGGAACTGGGTCATAGTAGTTTACCTGGCAGTGCCACCAGGGATTGGGTGGTGAAAGTGTAATCCCACCATTAAGGTGTAGGATAATAATTTTGGAATCTAACAGGAGCATTAGAGAACATCAAACCCAACCCCTCTATTCTTAGATGGGGAAACTGGGGCTTTGAGAGGGAGAGCAATTTCCCGAAAGTTACAAAGCTGATTCTGTCTACAAGTCGGGCCTTCGGTTCTTAAGAAACATTCATTTAAATGACTCATTTCACTCCTCTAGTAGTCTCTGATGGAATTACAGATTTAACTCGGGGAGGGAGTGAAGGGAGAGTAGCTTGGCTCCAATATTGCTAACGTTAGCTAGAGGACAAACTGACCTGTTAGTGCTAAATTTGGCTTATCGTTAGTCCCTTGAAATGTTGGTGTTGGATGTGATGGAGTCGGTTCCAAGTGAAACTGACCCCATATACAAGAGAAGGAAACGCCGCTTGGTCCTGCTCCATCTCCACCCTTGTTATGTTTGAGCATGTTTTTGCAGCCACTGTGTCAGTCCATCTTGTTGAGGGTCTTCCACTTGAAATTCTTTTCCAAGCATTAGTCTCTCATAATAGCATGCCCGAAGTAAGTGAAATGAAATCTTGCCATCTTGCTTCTAAGGAGCATTCTGGCTGCACCCTATTCAAGAAACATTTGTTTGTTCTTTTAGAAGTCCCTGATACTTTCTCTATTCTTTGTCAACACCACGGTTCAAAATGCATTAATTCTTCTTTGACTTTCCTTCTTCACTGGCAATCTTTCACATGCTTATGAGGTCACTGAAAATATCATGACTTGGTCGGGTGCACTTTTGTCCTCAAAGTAACGTGCTTGCTTTTCAACACTTTAAAGAGGTCTTGTGCATCAGATTTGCCTCAAGAAATGAGTCGTTTAAAAGCTTGACTGCAGCTTCCATGAGCATTACTTGTGAACTCAAGGAAGATGAAAGCCTTGACAGCTTCATTTTGTTTCTACATCTATCATGATGTTACCTATTGGTATATTTATGGAGATTTTAGTTTTCTTTACATACTACACATTGAAAGTTGTCAACTTTGATTTTATCAGCAAGGCCTTCAAGTCTTCCTCACTTTCAAGCAAGAACTGTTTCGTCCATGTGTATAGAACAGGCTTCTTGAAAAACTGCCATTCATGATATGAATCAAAAGCCCTAAAAAATGTTTGATCTGCTGCTTCTTTAGCATATACTAATTTTCATTTAGCTTATTCCATCTGAATCCTAGATTTAATTTACAGTTTACCAGAGAAGCTGAAGAAAACTTGAGAGCTATGTCTGATGCTATGAAGCAGAACAACATTAGAATTATTGGCTTATCAGAGGAAAACACAACAAAGAAGTCATCTGCAACAATATTGAGAGAATTCTTGGAGGAAAACTTCCCCAGCTTAATGAATGAAAACCAGGCAACCAGTGGCGAAACAGGGAGGGTAAAGGGAGAGTGGGTAGGAAAGAGGGAACCAATTACAAGGAACTATATGTGACCTCCTCCCTGGGGGACAGACAACCGAAAAGTGAGTGAAGGGAGACGTCGGACAGGGCAAGATATGACAAAATACCAATTTATAAACTATCAAGGGCTCATGAGGGAGGGGGGAGCAGGGAGGGAGGGGAAAAATGAGGACCTAATGCCGGGGGTTCAAGTGGAGAGAAAATGCTTTGAGAATGATGTACAAATGCGCTTTACACAATTGATGTGTGTATGGATTGCAATAACAGTTGTATGAGCCCCTAATAAAAGGTTTAAAAAAAGAGAGAGAAAAAAAAAAAGAAAACCAGGCAACCATTCAGGAGGCTGAAAGAACACCAACTAGACTGAATCCCAAGAAGTCACCAAGGCACATAATAGTTAAACTATCCAACTTTGAAGAAAATGAGAAAATCATGAGAGCAGCTAGAGAAAAGCAAGCAATCACATATAAAGATTCCCAAATAAGAATAGGCTCAGACATATCAGCAGAAACTGTGAAGAAGGAGAGAGAGTGGAGTAACATATTAAAAAAATTGGAAAACAACACAAACCAAAGAATACTCTACCCAGCCAAATTATCGATAAAGATAGATGGAGAAGTAAGAGTCCTCCCAGACAAGGAAAAACTCAAAGAATACGTTAGAAGAAGCCCAGACCTACAAAAGATCCTTGCCGACCCAATATGGGCAGAAGAACAACAATCACCAAGCATAAATAAGGTACGGACACATAGAACAACCTCACCCAGAGGGCAACAAAGAGAAAACAAACCCCAAGATAGCATTGGCTTAAGGATGGAAAGACGGAAAGAATGATAAACACACACACACACACACACATGCACAACGCACTAATGAGAAAGGAAAGTAGGAAAACTCTCAACATAAAAGGTATAAGATGACATCACAGAGTCTGCAGATGGAGATAATAACCCTGAATATCAATGGCCTGAACTCAGGCATTTAAAGGCTGAGACTAACAGACTGGCTTAGAAAACACAACCCATCAATCTGCTGCCTACAGGAGACACATCTAAAGGCTACAGACAAAAATAGGCTGAGAATCAAAGACTGGAAAAAGGTATATCAAGCAAACAACAATTCAAAAAAAAAGCATGGGTTGCAATCCTAATCTCGGATAAAATTGACCTCAAAGTGCAAACCATAAAAAAAGATAAAGGACACTGTATAATGCTCAAGGGAATGGTACACAAAGAAACACTAAGCATAGTAAACCTATATTCCCTGAATGAGAGACCCACTGAATAAGTCAAACAAACACTCCAAACGATTAAAAAAGAAATCACAGCCTCAACAATTATAGTGGGTGACTTCAACACACCACTCTCTGAGAAAGATAGATCACAGGAAAAGAAACTCAACACGAAGGCTAGAGATCTAAACACTACAATTAGACAATTTGACCTGACAGATATTTACAGAGCTTTTCATCCAAATACAAAATTAATTCACATTCTTCTTAAGCCTACATGGCACATATTCAAAGATAGACCACATGATGGGCCATAAAGCGAATCTACATAAATTTAAGCACATTGATATCATACAACCCTCTCTGTGTGACCACTGTGTCATAAGGCTGGAAATCAACAAAAGGAAGACGAAGAAAACAAGAGCAAAATATTGGAGGATGAATGACTCTCTACTGCAAAAGAATGCGTACTGGCACAGATCAGAGATGAAATTAGGAAATTTCTAGAAACCAACGACAATGAGTTCAGGAGTTTGCCATCCTTTTCTGTGTTCTGGAAGAGTTTGTGTAGGATTGGTGTTAGTTCTTCCCTAAATGCTTGGTAGAATTCTCCAGTGAAGCCATTTAGACCAGGGAACTATTTTGTTGCTAATCCCTTGATATCCTTGTCTATTTTTTCTATTGCTATGTGTCTATATGAGCAAACGATGTACCAAAACTTATGGGCAGTCATCAGAGGAAGTTTCATAACAATACATGCACACCTGAGAAAGGAAGAGAGACTCATGATTGATATGCTGGCACAAATTTTACAACAACTAGAGCAGAGTCAGCAGGAAAATCCTACTAATAGCAAAAGAAAAGAAATTATAAAAATCAGGGCTGAGATTCAGGAAAGGGAAAATAAGAAAACTATGGAAAAATAATACTGCTAAAAGTTCGTTCTTTGAATGGATAAACAGAATCAACAAACCGCTGGCAAACCTAATCAAAGAAAGGCGGGAACAAATTTCAATAGCAAGAATAAAGGATGAAAGAGGGGACATTACAACAGACTCTAATGAAATCAAAAGGATAATTACCCAGTACAACGAAGGATTGTACGCCAATGAATTCAACAATTTGGAAGACATGGACAAATTCTTGGAAAAACAATCCCTCCCTAGTCTATCTTCGAAGCCCAGAATTAGCAGAGAACTCCTCACGAAGAAGGACACAGTGGGAGGGCTTGCTTTACCTGACTTTAGCACATACTCTACAGCCACAGTTGTCAAAACCGCATGGTATTTGTACAATGACAGATACTCAGACCAATGGAAAAGAAGTGAAAAACCAGAAATAAAATCATCAGCATACAGATAACTGGTCTTTGATAAAGGCCCCTAAAATATCCAATGTGAATCAGATGCCCTCTTTAACAAGTGGGGCTTGAAAAAATGGTTATTTACTTGGAGAAAAGTGAAGCAAGACCCTTATCTTACTCCATGCACAAGAATAAACTCAAGGTGGATCACAGACCTTGAAGTTAAACCCCAAACTATTAGGGCCATCAATGAGGGAATTGGGACCAACTTGAGAACTTTGGCACAGGGAATACTTAGGCTATCAGAAATAGGGAAGGACACAAACACAGGGAAGGCATAAATTGACAAATGGGATATACTGAAGATAAAACACCTGTGTACATTGAAAGACTTCACAAAAAGAGTAATAAGAGAGTCCACGGACTGAGAAAACATCTTTAGCAATTACACATCAGACAAAGGCCTTATTACTAAAATCTACAATACCCTGCTAGCTTCCAAAAAGAAAAATTGCCCACTGAGGAGGTGGGCAAAGGACCTGAACAGAAATTTCACAGGGGCAAAAATCCAAATGGCCAACAAACATATGAGAAAATGTTCCCGATCTTTAGCCATAAGAGAAATGCAAATTGAAACAACAATGAGGTACCACCTAACACCCTCAAAGGTAGCCCAATTCAAAAAATCAGAAAGCAACAAGTGTTGGAGGGGCTGTGGGGAGACAAGAACACTCATCTATTGCTGGTGGACTTGTAGGTATGTACAGCCACTATAGAAATTGATCTGGCGATATCTAAAACAGATGAAAATCAAGTTACCATATGACCCAGCAATGGGTCATACCCTTACTGGACATATACCCAGAAGAGGCAAGAAAAAAACCAAGGCCAGACATGCGTTCTCCAATGTTCATTGCGGCACAGTTCACAATTACAAGGAGTTGGAAACAACCCAAATTTTTATCAACTGATGATTGGATTAAAAAACTCTTGTATATACATACAATGAAGTACTATGCATTGCTAAAAAGCAGTGATGAATGTATGAAGTACATCGCTGCAATTGGAAGAACTGGAGGAAATCATGCTAGGCGAAGTAAGCCAAGGACAATAGCACAAGTACAACAAAAGTCCACTGAGGTAAGTTTTTATAACAAATGCAAAAGGGGCATAGCGAAAAGCTATTGCATACAAACATTCCTGGGGTGAGGACCAGGTAATATGGCAGGGACCACACCAAATAAAGGGATACACATGGTTGACATCTAAAAAGGAGGTAGGGAAAGGAAAATAATAATAATAATAAAGAAATGGGTAGTGGGTGCACAGAGCACTAACCCACTCAAGGGGAGGGTATTGTTTATATCTCCACAGGGAAAGAGGGACCAGACTTCAACCCAGTGCTCCAAGATGTTAATTCAACATGCCACCATGGAGTAGGGAACCAATGAAGAGGTCTGGGGGGCAGGTCCCAACCCCAACTACTAAGTCGACACCTGCCACTCCCCACAGAAGAATTTATTTTAAAGGACTTCATTGAATCTGCAGCTCTGGAAGAGGAACATATCTGATTGGAGCACACAGGAGCAGATGAAGGGGGAAGAGGAGAGAGTGGAGCACACCCTGGTCCACCAGGCTGTGAGGACAATGTTCTCAATTAGAGCAGCCAGTCCACAGAGAGGACCACATCGCCAGCCCCACTGTGATACATGATGCCCCTCACTGACCCATAGCCCTACAAGGGGACAACACCAGAGGCACAGTGTGGAAATTGCACCCGATCTGATCCTGCCACACTGAGGCAAAACACTCAGGGGATGTAACAGAATAGTGAGGGAATGGAGTGGCGAGGTCCCTAGGGAATGCTGAAGGTGGACTTTGAGGCTAGCGCATGGTGCCCAAACAGACTGGACTGGAAAACACTCCTAAAGGCCATCAAACAATCCTTGAACTAACTACAAGCTTTTCATTCTTCTTGTGTGTTTTTGTCATTGGTTTGTTGTTGTTGTTTTGTTATATATTGTTGCTTGGTTTTGCTCTGTCTTGTGTCTGTGCATGTTATTATCTCTGCAGGTCTGTCTAAATTAGATAGGCTGGATGAACAATCTGGAGGAGACAACAACGGGACCGACAGTTCCGGGGGACATGGGAGAGGGGAAGGTGGGGGGAATGGAAGTGGTATTAACAAACCCAGGGACAAGGGAACAACAAGTGATCCAAATTGGTGGTGAGGAGGATGTGGGAGACCTGGTAGGGCATCATCAAGGGTAATGTAACCAAGAGGAATTGCTGAAACCCAGGTGGGGACTGAGCATGATAATGGGACAGCAGGAAAGTCAAAGGAAATAGAGGAAAGAGCTGGGAGGCAAAGG
>NW_022111368.1:40314581-40324394 GCF_000313985.2 Echinops telfairi
TTCTACGTTGCAAGTCTGGCTATACCAGAGGATGTACACTGGTACAGATAGGAACTAGAAACACAGGGAATCCAAGATGGATCTTCCCTTCAGGACCAGTGGTGTGAGTGGCAATACTGGGATGGTAGAGGGAGGGTGGGTTGGAAAGGAGGAATCGATTAGAAATATCTACATGTGACCTCCTCCCTGTGGGACGGATAATAGAAAAGTGGGTGAAGGGAGATGTCAGAAAGGGCAAGAAAGGACAAAATAATAATTTATAAATGATCAAGGGTTCATGAGGGAGGGGGTAGCAGGGAGGGAGGGGGAAAATGAGGACCTGATCCCAGGGGCTAAAGTGGAGAGCAAATGTTTTGAGGATGATGAGGGCAATGAATGTACAAATGTGCTTTACACAATTGATGTTATGTATGGATTGTGATAAGAGTTGTATGAGCCCCTAAGAAAACGATTAAATAAATAAATAAATAAAACTCAAAAAAACAAAAACAAAAAGAAAGAAAGAAAGAAAGGATTGACAGCATAGTCCAACTATGTAGGATGAAGTCTTGCCATCCCTCCTTCTAAGGAGCACTCTGGCCATACTCTTCCAAGACAGACTTGTTTGTTCGTTTAGCAGTCTGTGGTATTTTAAATATTTTTCTGTAGCACCACAATTCAAATGCATCGGTTCTTCTTCAGTGTCCAACTTTCACATGCATATGATGCAATGGAAAAAACTATGTCTTGGATCAGGTGCACCTTAGTCCTTAAGTAACATCCTTGCTTTTCTATACTCTAAAGAGATCTTGTACAGATTTACCCAATGCAGCTCGTCATTTGATCTCTTGACTGCTGCTTCCATGAGCATTGATTGTGGATCCAAGGAAGATAAAATCCTTGACAACTTCCAACTTTGATCCATTTATCATGATGTTACTTATTGGTCCAATTGTCAGGATTTTGGTCTACTTTATTTGAGTCATAATCCATACTGAAGGCTGCAATCCTTGATTTTCATAAGTAAGTGCTTCAAGTCCTCCCCAGCTTCGCAAGCAAGGCTGTGTCATCTGCATCTTGAAGGTGGTTAATATGCCTTCCTTCAATTCTGATGCCACCTTTTTCTTTATAATTCAGCTTTTCTAATGATTACTAAGCACATAGCTTGAACAATTATAATGAGCAGTTTTAATCCTGATGCATTCCTTTCCTGATTTTAATACATGCAGTATACTCTTGTTTCATCCATCCACGTAACTGACTCTTGATCCATGTACAAGCTCTGAAGAACAACAATGAAGTATTCTGAAATTCCATTCATCTCAAAGGTTATCCATAGTTTGTCATGATCCATAAAATCCAATGCCTTGGCATAGTCATTACAACACAAATAAACAACTTTCTTGGTATTCTCGTATTTCAGCCAAGACCCATGG
Organism: Echinops telfairi; assembly: GCF_000313985.2. Taxonomy (NCBI): domain Eukaryota; kingdom Metazoa; phylum Chordata; class Mammalia; order Afrosoricida; family Tenrecidae; genus Echinops; species Echinops telfairi. The sequence goes on from NW_022111368.1 coordinate 40,315,997, forward strand.
AACATCAGCAATAATATCCCCTGTTCCCCTCCTCTTTTGAATCTGGCCTGAATCTCTGGCAGCTCCCTGTCAGGGCTACTGCCACTGTTGTTGGATGATCTTCAGCAAAATTTTACTTGTATGTGATATTAATTTCTTTGCAGACATTGACAAGAACAGTCATATGGCCCCACTGGAATGTACCAAGTGTGGAAGAGGGCAGGTAGGTAGGAGAGGACCTAAGTCTGGTAAGCATCTGCCCAGACTGTACCATCCATCCATATGAACGAATAAGAAGATACAAAGAAATGGAAAGAACCAATTTACTAAGGAGATAAGCTCACTTGGTAAGTGAAAGGTTAATTATATTAGGAGATAGATGTGTTTCTTTATTATTTGCATTGCGATGTGTGCAATGAATATATTCGATTAACTAAGTTAAACTTATTAAATAAAAACCACTTAAAATACTAGATTTTACCTAAATAACATATAGGGTTAGCTCCAACCCTAAAGGCCAGTGATTACTAATAATGTTGATATTTGATACTTTAGCCCCATCTCTGTCCACACCTTCCCACATCTTGTAAGGACTGGAATCATTAGGACTGTGGTCTAAATTTTACAGGCCATTTGATGAGAGATCTGAAGCATGGACACTAATTAATAGGATAGAAATTTTTAATTAAGTTCCATATGTAATTATAACTTTGCTGCTTATTAAAAGTGATGAGAAAATTGCACAGCTATGATCACTGGCAGAGATATTAATGGGTTTCTTGATGACATAACATTTGTTTAATGGAAGTGTTTCCTTTTATGTACAAGTGCCATCTGAGGGCAATTTGTCATTGTTATTAATTTAAGATCGTTTGATCTGTCACTTAATGCTAGTTCCAATTAGGAGAGGAGGAAGGCATACGTTTTCCACTGAGGATCCCTGCCAACGAGAAAGGTTTCGTAACAAAAATAAAATGGGGAAAAACATCAAAGTCTTTTTAAAAGATCAGGCCCTATTAAAAGTCAACAAAAGAATAAAATTGCAGCATAAAGGGAAACCTGACACTTTTTACTTCCTGAAAGATGCTGCTAGAGCAGCACGGGTTATTAAAGATAAAATTCTATGCATAGAAATGGAGGTGATTGTTTCTTTCTTATGATATAATGAGAAAAGTCACGTTGAGGATGGCCAAACCCAGCCTTCAATGGTCCTCACACTTGTGTTCTCCCAGGTCATGATGGAATGACCCCCTCGGACACAACGACCTTCAAACGAGATTCTGAGTGCAAATTGAAGGTATTAACGTTTTTTTAAATTCCAATCGCAGATGAACTGAAACAGATCTCTCAATCCCAGGCTTCCATCTCCCACAAATTATGGCAAGATTGGCTAGCAGAATTAATGAGCTGTCCCCTCTCCGAGAAGGGAATGTATCTCCTGTGATAATGACTGCTTTTCTCTCATCCTTTCCCACCTCAGGCCCTCCTTCAGAGTCTTACCCTGGTCTCCATTGCACCGAGATAAGGGATCCATGAGGGAGGCTAGCTGATCTCTATGGAGTCACACAGTCACTAAGTTTAGATTCAAATTCTTCTTAAGGCTATAATGCATTTGGACAGGATTTAGAACCATGTTAGAAGCAAAGTTTCTCAGGATAAAAGCACAACTCGGCCAATAAAAGGGGGCTTGTGACACCAGAGCTCAGTTGCTAGTTCGCTTCGCCCTGCCACCATGTTGCAGCCTGAGAAGACAATGAAACAACTTCCGGAAGAAAGGTGGGGGGTCTAGTGAGAGAAGGTGTCCCTGAGTGGCTCACAGGGTTAAGCATCAGCTACTAACCCAGAAGCTGGCTGTTTGAACCCACCCAAACGTGTCTCTGGAGAAAAATCAAGTGATATGCTTCCAAATTTTCACAGCCATGAAAACTCTATAGAGCAGTTTTACTCTGAAACACATGATTCTCCTTGAGTCAGAAGCAGCTCTATAGCCCCTGATTGGCCTATTCGCTTGTTACAGGTTTGGGTACGGGTGGATGCTGACACCGTAAATCTGAACAGATAGCCTCGTCTTTGTCCCAAGGAGAAGCCAGTGGGTTTGAACTCCCAAAATGGGGGTCAACAGCTCCAGGTTTACCTGACAACACTGCTGGGGCTCCTGTACAGTGCTAACGAGGAACTCCAAACCACAGTGTGCTTTATCTATCCAGATTTGAAAGTTGAAGCTGAGGGAGAAAGTATCAAAGAAAAAAGTAAAGAAAAATTTTTGAAGGGGGACAGTATACTGAGGGGAAAAAAATGTACTTGGGTCCCATGTCTTATTAAGCAGGACAATTTAAAAAGAGGAAAATCCAAGAAGAATTCACCCATTTTAATTATGGTGCTGCTGAAAAAAATACTAAACATACCATGGATTGCCAGAACAAATTAGTCTGTCTTAGAAGAAATGGCCATAGTTCTTTTTAGAAACCAGGATGGTGAATCCAGGAGAAAACCAAAACAAAAGAAAAAGGATTTGATCCCACAGTCACTACCAATTGCTTCATCACATATACATTGGACACGTTATCAGGAAAGATAAATTCCTGAAGATGAATGCCATGCTTGGTCAAGCAGAGGGTCAGACAAGAAGAAGAGCACAGATTCAAATACATTCAAGGAAATATCTATGGCTGAATCAGGTTGACACTCAAAAGCCAACAGCAGATGCAAAAGTGGGTCCGATACACTGACTATTGTAAGAATGGTGCAAGACCAGGAAACTATTTGTTCCGTTACATATGAGGTTACCATAAAGCTGAATGGACTTAGCTGCACCCTACTGCACCACCTCTGACTAGCTTATATAAAAGGCAATAGATGTAGGCTTAAGAACACAGTATCAAATGCACACAACACAGAGCCACGTCCTGACGCAACCACTTCCCATTAGAATAAGTGGAAAAATTACTTTAACATCCAGTGTCTGACTTCTTATTTGCTAAAAAGAATATGTGGGGCGATGAATAATGATATTTCTTCATAGAACTGTTGAAATGATGAAAATAAACAACATAGGTAAATCACAGAGTAAATATACAATAAATGTCCTCTACTGATGACTAACTTCCTAGAACTGGATGATGGAAGCCTGGGGTAGAACAAGCAGTTAGCAGAAAAGTTAACAGTTCAACCGTCCAGAAAAGCATCAGGATAAAGACCTGGAGATTTCCTTCAGAGAGGTCGCAGACCTTGAAAGCCCCGTGTCAGTTCTACTCAGAAATATCTGAGGCTGCTGCAATCAAAATTGACCTCTGGACTACTGATACCGGTAGCATCCGGATGCTAACTTACATTCTCTGTTTCAAGTCCTTCATTCATAAAATCAAATTAACAGCACTTTTCTTAAAAGGTTTTGTGGGAAATGTTTTTATTTTATCAAATTTCTTGTATATTTACTGATTTACATATGTCATTACCAGGTAACATCAAGTCAGTTCAGCTTCATAGTGACCCTATGTGCAACAGAATGAAGCGTGGCCCAGTGCTGAGCCATCTTCACAGTTGTCTCTACATTTGAGCCCACTGTTGCAGTCACCGCCCTGAGTCAGTGAAAATGAGGAACGCACGATGCCTTTTCCCAGGGACTAGTTTCTTCTGATAACATGCCCCAAGTACATGAAGCCTCACATCCTTGTTTCTAATTCCTTGTTTCTCCGGAGCTTTCTGGCTGCACTTCTTCCAACATAGACGTGTTTGTTCTTTTGGCAGTCCACCATACTGTCAATAGTCTACACCAGCATCATAATTCAACTGCACCAATTCTTCTTTGGTTTTCTTTATTCACTGCCCAACGTTCACATGCAGAGGAGGCTACTGAGCACCATGGCTTGGGTCAGGCACATCTTAGTCCTCAAACTCATATCCTTGCTCTTTAACACTTAAAGAGAACGAGTGCAGCAGCTCTGCCCACTGGAATGTGTGGATCCAGGAAATATGAAACCCTTGACAACTTCAATCTTTTCTCCGTTTATCTACTGGTCCAATTAATTATCTATTGGCCCAGGATTTTGCTCTCTCTTGCTTTGAGTTGCAATACATACTGCCTAAGACTGAAGTCCTGGGATCTTCATCAGCAAGTGCTTCAAGTCCTCTTGGCTTTCAGCAAGCAAAATTGTGCCATCTGCATATCACAGGTTGTTAATAAGCTTTCCTCCCACCCTGATGTCACATTCACATTTCTCAGATTATTTGCTTAACATACAGATGGAATAAGTCCGGTGAAAAGACACAACCTTGAAGCACACTTTTACTGATTTTAAACTATACAGTATACCTTTGTTCTGTTGAAGGACAGCCTCTTGGTCCAAGTACAGGTTCGAAATGAGAACATCTAAGTGTTCTGGAATTCCCATTCTTATCAAGGACACCTATAGTTTGCTATTATCCACACAGTGGAATGTCTTTGCATAATCAATAAAACATAAGTCAACATGTTACTGATACTCTTTGCTTTTAGCCAAGATCCATCTGACATCAGCAATGATATCCCTTGTTCCAGGGCTTCTGATGAAGGCCGCTTCAACTTCTGGTACCTTTTCATCAGTGAACTGCTGTATCTGTTGTTGCATGATTTTCAGCAAAAATTCACTTGCATGTGATATTAATTATATTGTTCTCTAATTTGAGCATTCTGATGGGTTAACTTTCTTTGAAATGGATCCGAATATGGATCTCTTCTTGTTAGTTTACAAGGTAGTTGTCTTCCAAATTTCTTGGAGTAGACCAATGAGTGCTTCCAATGCTTCATCAATTTGTTGAAACATTTCTACTGGTATTCAGTCAATTCGTATAACCTTGCTTTCTTCATGCATGATGTTCTCGATGTGATACCATAATTTGTCAGGCCACCTGTATTTGAAATGTCGGTGACATAGCTTTTAGCAACAGAGCAACACACAAGCCAGCACAGTATGACAAACTGACAGACAAGTGGTGATTTGACATATAGACAATTAGAAATAATTACACACATAACACATATATATGTTATCCTTATACAACGTGTCATTTGTTATTTATATGTAATTTTGGATAAAGCGGTTTATTTCAATATGCATATGTACATTTCATGTGTAGTTTTGATGATCTATAGTACTTAAAGCACCAGCAGGGACATACCAAAAAGTGGTGTATCATAGGGGAATGACAGGAGTGGTTCACTCCAAGTGATGGTAATAAAGGAGTGTGAATTGTTTGCATAGAATTTTAAAGCAACCAAATTAAAACAAAAACATTCAAAATTGGTCTGTTTTTTTAATCATCTCTATGCCATAGATATGCGACAAATGCTGAAGTAAACACATTCTTCTCCCCGATGGAGCAGACCACTCCCACGATAGGAGCAACTCTCTCCCTTCCAGTGCACCTCTGCACCGGAGATGGTGTAAGTGCTAGCCTAAGGAATGTTGAACGGTAAAAACAATCACTTGACTGACAATTTCTTCTATGTGTGGAGTACTTCGTTTTGAATGCACTCAAGCACACTTAATCGTCTGGTGATGTCAAGGCTGAGTCGCCCTGATTGAGATTCAACAAGAGTTCACTGAATGTCTGCTCTCTATTAGTCTTCAGCCCTGGCTGCTATCCAAAGTCCCCAGAGTGCTATAAGAAGGATCAATGGCTATGCCCCACATCAGGCCAATTAAATTGAAATTCTGAGGGGTGGGAGGCAGGGATGATGCCCCATTACTGGTACTTTTTAATTCTACCTTCAGCTAGACCTGAGAGGAGCTGAACTAGAAGATATGACATGATTGTCATGTGTTTCGATTCTGGCGTTGGGCTCCCAGGTCCAAATGGGAGTATCTCTCCAGACCTCATTTTCCTCATCTGTCAAAGAGAATAATTATAGCATCCAATTAAAAGATTTGGTATGAGGTGTAAGTGAAAGTAATCTATGTAACATATTTAAAACAATGCTTGGCAAATTAAGAATTCAATAAACACAGGTAATTATAATTAAAATAGCATTTGGCACTTCACTTGCAGGGAGCCATCACTAGCTACTAAATTCATGAGGAAACAAGTTCAAAGCATATATAGTTGTTTGTCTAATTAAAGAGCACTTAAGTGAGAATTCAAGACACTGATTATAAACAGAGTTCAAGTGCAATTTGCACAACACCACAATAGCTTCAAATCTATTTCCCACCTCATGAACACAGAAGGGGCTCTAACCATAGCGGTGCAATGGCGATAGTGTGCGGCTGCTAGCTCCTTAATCTTTGGATACACCAGTAACTCCTCAGTGGTTGGATACACCAGTAACTCCTTAGTGGTTGGATACCTCAGAAACTCCTCAGTGGTTGGATACCTCAGTAACTCCTCAGTGGTTGGATACATCAGTAACTCCTCAGTGGTTGGATACATCAGTAACTCCTCAGTGGTTGGATACATCAGTAACTCCTCAGTGGTTGGATACACCAGTAACCCCTTAGTGGTTGGATACCTCAGTAACTCCTCAGTGGTTGGATACACCAGTAACCCCTTAGTGGTTGGATACATCAGTAACTCCTTAGTGGTTGGATACATCGGTAACCCCTCAGTGGTTGGATACATCAGTAACTCCTCAGTGGTTGAATACATCAGTAACTCCTCAGTGGTTGGATACATCAGTAACTCCTCAGTGGTTGGATACATCAGTAACTCCTCAGTGGTTTGATACACCAGTAACCCCTCAGTGGTTGGATACATCAGTAACTCCTCAGTGGTTTGTTACACCAGTAACCCCTCAGTGGTTGGATACATCAGTAACTCCCCTGGAGGAAAAGCCTAGTGATCTGCTCCCCTTAAGATCACAGTTTTGGAAACCCTTTGGGGGCAGTTCTGCTCTATGGTGTAGGGTCACTGAGAGCTGGAATGGACCCGGTGGAACAAAACAATAATAGCCCCTAACAATAATAGTGTACAGAGTTGGGTATATTTCTATGCAGTCTTCTATTGCAATTATCTTAACTGTTATTTTCCTAGCTATTTTCAGTCAGCACCACACTCCGTATTTGACGCTGCTTTGAAGTTATGCGTGAGGTTTTCAGGGGCTTTCTTCTCAGAATCGGGGTGCTGTGTCCTTCTTCGGTGTCTGTCTGTTCTTAGTCTGGAAGTGCTGCTGAAGCCTGTTCACTTTGGCTGACCCTGTTAACATTGGAAATGCCAGTGACATCGCTTCCAGCATCACAGTGACATGAAGGATGAAGCCAAGTAGCTTAATAGAAAATTTCAGCTGAAGAAGAAAGAAACAAATGTAATGAAATGTGCATTTTCAAACAAACAACCATCTAAGTGAGACATCAAGTAAGTCCACATGGAAGCAGCCCACATCAACATCTGTTATCCAAGGGTTATAAATTATGTAATCCAAATCCAAAGGAGAGAATATTGCCACAGCTTAAATTTTCAGAATCTGGTGTAGAGAGGGCTATAGATGGCAGTGGAAACCCAAAATACATTTTCAGGATCTGCACAGGGAATAAGCCTCTGGAGATTTCCGTTCAGGGATAGGAATCAACTGGTTATCAGACAGAGGAGCTTGGAGAGATAACTGTAGTAGATTAAAATGATCAAGCTGACTTGAATAGTTAAAACCTTGTCACTTGATCTCCCTTGTGATACACTTTGTGCCTGATCTGGTTTTTTAAATATTAAAATATTATTTAATATTTAATATTAAATATCTATTATTTAATATTAAAATATTTAAAACCAGATCAGGGTTTTATTCATATTGGGGTTTGTCTCTGTTGTGTTTTGTCATTGTTGGTAGCCTCCTTGATGCACTGTTACATGTTTTCTGTTTTTCGGTATATGGAACCCAGGACAGGTGAATCTATTGAGACAACAACCAGAATAAGAGTTCCTGGAGGGTATGAAGGGGGAGAGGGGATGAGGGGGCTGAAGTCAAGGAATTCAAGAAGGAAGAAATGTTTTGGAACTGATGGTGGTAGCAATTACACAACACTGATAGGATTGAACTAAAAAATCACCTGATGTCTGGATAAGTGTATAACACAGTGGTTTAGGGGGAACCCCCAAAGAACTAAGGAACAGAGAGATAGACTCACTTGTCCCAACTACTCAGCTAGCAAGTGGTAAATTGTCAGATTTGAACCGCCCCCGCAGCTTCACAACAAACACTGTGCTCTTAACCCCTAGACTCCATGACTTGCTGCTGTTGTTGTCCTTATGTGATTAAGTCGGTTCCAACTCAAAACGACTCTATATACAGGATACAGAACAAGGCCTGGTGCTGTGCCATCCTCAAATTTATTTTTATATTTGAAAACTGCTGTTTTAATCCATCTTATTTTTTAAAACATTTTATTAGGGGCTCATACAACTGTTATTGCAATCCATACACACATCAATTGTGTAAAGCGCATTTGTA
>NW_022111368.1:40325606-40355877 GCF_000313985.2 Echinops telfairi
CCCACTATCATGCTCAGTCCCCACCAGGATTTCAGCACTTCCTGTTTGTTACATTCCCCTTGATCATGCCCTACCAGGTTAATCCATTTTATTGAGTGTGCTGTTCATTCTTCTTTGTTTTTGTTTTGTTTTTAAATTTTATTCATGATATCGTTCTTTTATTTTTGGAATATAGCACATACAAAGAAAAACATACTACATGTAGCTGCATAGCCTATCATATCAAAACAGTGAGAGTATCCCAGTAAAGTACTCCTGCCCCCAATATTTATGGTTCATTCTCCTCTTCCTCCCTCCTCCTCCTCCTCTTCTTCTTCCGCATTCTCCTCCTCCTCCTCCTTCTCCCCGCCCCCCCCCAAACCCTCTCTCTTTACCTCTTTGTTTTCACCTGATTTGCTTTCCCCCTAGCTTCTGGCCTCAGTATGATTTTCAGTCTTTTCTTCGGTGTGAAAACATTTTTACCCATTATAATAATAGCCATGCATGTTTTGTCTGTACTAGATTGGTTAGCTTTGCTGAGCACAGCACCCTCTGGTTTGGTCCACGTTATGAGATGTTTGACAAACCTGTCGTTGTTTGTTGGGGATGGGTAGTATTCCATTGTATGTGCTTGCTGGACTTTGTTTTTCCATCCCTCCGCTGACAGATTTTTATTGTTTCCATAATTTTTTCTATCATACAAATTTCCTCAATGAACATGTATGTGCATGTGAAGAAGAAGAAGGAGAAGGAGAAGGAAAAAATAAACCAAAAGGGTTTTGGTTTCAGATAAACCAAAAAGGTTATCTGAAAAGAAAGAGTTCAAGAAAAAATCCAAACCTCAAGTTTCAAATTTGAAAGATTCTATTGGCAAAATATTGAATGATGCAGGAAACATCAGGAGAAGATTAAAAGAATACACAGAAGATTAAAAGAACTGGTCAACAGTCTACCATTTGAGTATATGAGCAAGAGCCATAGGTGCTGAAAAAAAAGTTTAAAGTGTACTGAATGCATTATCCAAAAACATTGCTCCAGGAATTGATGGAATACCTATTGAAATGCTTCAACAATTTCATGAAGCAGTCATTCAACTAAGCAAGGAAATTTGGAAAGCAGCTACGTGGCAAACTGAATGAACCCATATTTGAACCCATTCCATAGAACGGTGACCCAACAGAATGCTCGAATTATAGATTGACATCGCACACAAGTAAAATTTTACTTAAGGTCATTCAGCAACAGTTCAGCAGTACATGGACAATGAACTGCCAGCAGTTCAGACTGGATTCAGAAGAGGACGTGGAACAGGGATATCATTGTTGATGTAAGGGTGATCTTGGCTGACATCAGAGAATAACAGAAAGATGTTTACTTGTGTTTCATTGACTATGCAAAGGCACTTGACTGTGTAGACCATAATAAACTGTGGATAACTTCAAGCACAATGGGAATTCTAGAACATTTTATTGTACTCATCTAGAACTTGTACATGGATTAAGAGGCAGTTGTGCAAACAGAACAAGGGAAAATTGCATTTTGTTTTAAGTTTGTATCCTTTCACCATACTCATTCCATCTGTATGCTGGGCAAATCATCATAGATATTGGATTATATGAAGAAAAATGTAGCATTAGGATTAGAGGAAGGCTTATTAACAACCTTCAAAATACAGAGGCATGGCCTGGCTTGCTGAGAGTGAGGAGGACTCAAAGAACTTGCTGATGAAGATAGAGGATTGTAGCCTTCAATATGGATTACAACTCAAAGTAAGGAAGATGAAAATCTTGACAGATGGACAAAAAGGTAACATCATGCTCAATGGAGAAAAGGTTGAAGTTGTCAAGGATTTTGTCTTACTTGGATCCACAATCAGTGCTCATGGTAGGAGCAGTCAAGAAATCAAAAGCCATATATAGCGTTAGGTAAATCTGCTGCACAACTTCTTTTTGGGAGTTAATTTTGAAGAACTCATATTGAAGAGCAAGGATATAACTTGAGGACTAAGGTGCACCTGACCCATGCCATGGTGTTTTCCATTCCACTGATTAAGGAAGACAGTAGAAGAATCCATGCATTTGAATTGGGGTGTTGGAGAAGAACCAATATTGAAGTACAGTGGATTGCTAAAAGGACAAACCTTGGTCTGTGTTGGAAGAAGTAAGGCCAGGGAGGAAATGAGGAGCTGATATCAATGGCTCAAGTAGAAAGAAAATGTTTTGAGACTGATGATGGCAATAAATGTACAAATGTGCTTGACACAATGGATGGATGTATGGATTGTGATAAGAATTATATGAGCCTTCAATAAAATGATTTTTTTTTTTAAAGAGGAAGAAGAAGTAAGGCCAGTGCGCTCCTTGGGAGGTGAGGATGCCAAGACTTCATCTTACTTCCTTTGGACATATTGTCAGGTTGGGAACTAGATGGGTCCTAAGGGACTGTTGTGTAATCAAAGGAAAGAAATTAAGAGACACGCAAAAGTTTTAAAGTGCTCACCTCCTCCATGGCATAAGAACCAGCGCCAAGTGGGAGATAGAGAGAATGTGTTCTTTCACCAACTTACATAGCCTCGAGGCATGCAAACCTCCCAATCACAGACACCTACCTATGTTACGAGATGTGCAGTATCTTAACCCTAGAAGTCCCTGGGTTCATAAGGGGAGTGTGTTAGTCTGTATAGACTAGAGACACAAATTCATAGACACTCATAAGTGTATAAGAAAGAGCTTTATATATAAAAGCAGTTGAATATTGAGAAAACAGCCTAGCTCAGTCCAGCCGAAGTCCATAAATTCAATATTATCCCATAAATCCGATACCAATTTCTAAAGTCCTCTTCTGACTCATACAACACATGCAATGATGCTGAATGCAGGAAGATCACAGGCCAGCGGGTGCAAAGTCTTGTGGATTCAGTGGCAGTGGAAGCATCTCAGGACTGGCAGGGGTCTCCATGTGGCTCCTTCAGCTTCAGGGCTCTTGCTGCACCAGCATAGCTCCATCAGGCTCATAATCAGTAAGGTCTTGCAGAGAGTAAGTGTGTGTCCTGCCTCCAGCAAGCTATTTTTCTCCTTGGTGCCTCCAAATGAGATCATCCAGTTGCCACCTGATTGACTGGCTAAACACCACCTCTTCACTCTTAAGTCTCAAATTGACAACAGACTATGTATGTACCACAGGGAGTAACCTCACACCAGCGCTGGAGGCAGGTCAGGAGGAGTGACTGTCTCTTAGGTCAGGAGAATAATAGCAACATGTCTGCTTCTATAGATAAAGCTTCCAGTTGGATAGTAATTAGTCATGTGCTTGTAAGAGGTATCATTCTGGCAGCACTATATTGGGAGCATATTGTGGGGATTAATTAGGAGAATGTGATGGATTCATCACCAACTCACAAATGTGAAGGCCTCCTTCCACTCACAATCCTGGCCTCTCAGGCTTCCTCAATCATGAGAATAATGAACGTGTCCATATACACTCTCTTCCCGAACCTCAGCGTCCAACAGTCAGCAGAAACCAGTCCCTGGAGAAAGACATCATGTTTGGTAAAGCGGAAGGGCAGCAAAAAAGAGCAAGACCCTTAATTAGATCAATTGGCACAGTGGCTGCATCATTGGGATTGGGCAAAAGGACAACTGTGCTGTGAGGTTGGCAAAGGACCATGTAGTGCTTCCTTTGGTTGTGGATAGGGTCATTATGGGTCAGAGCACACTAGATGGCACCTACAACAACATGATCAGTTCCACCCTAGCAAGGTACCCTGACCCGCACCTCAGAGGACCCCCTTGCTTTAGAGAACTTTCCTTTCTCTCTTCTAATGCCCTCTCCAGTGTGTGAGGCAGAGAAGGCAGAGGCAGAGCTGCTGGCTGGGGAGTCCTAAGCCCAACTGGAGCCTGTGTGGGCTCCAACCCCAGCTGAAGCAAACCTTCCCACTTCCATCGTGTTGAATCATACCGGGCCCAAAATGTGCCTGATGTGTTGACCTTGGGTGACTCAAAGGTATAGACAGGAAGCCCCTCAAAACATTTATTCTGTTCCCTATAATCCAGGGCAGTCTCCTTTTCAGGGATCAAACTGTTACATTTAAAATTTAAACAAACTTTTTTTACTGGAATCATTGTTCACTGCATTTTTCCAAATCTGCACATTGTCTATTTACACAAGCCAAATAAAACAATGTAACTAATCATTTTCATATTCAGGAATATGGTCGTGGAGCCAATGTAATATTATAGCATACAGCACTGTGGTGAATACACAGTGCTTATTAAACTTTAAAAAATGGATTCCCAGGTTTAGGAGAGGGACAGTGCATCAAGTGAAGACTGCCCAGGTTGGTTGGTACTCTGTATCTAGACCCACTTAATTTCTGAAACTCAATTTTCTCATCTTTAAAAAGGGCTGATGGCTGTGGTTATGTGTTGGTCTTCAATCTACATGATCTGCAGTTTGAAACCACCATCAGCTCTGTGGGAGAAAAACTGGGCTTTCTACTCCTATAAACAGTTACAGTCTTGGAAACCCGTGGGGGGTTGCAATGAGTCAGCATTGACTTTTTTTTTTTTTAGTTTGGGTTGGCTATAACAGAAATAGCACAAAGGGGTAGCTGTTACAACAGAAATGTATGTTCTTGTTGTTTAGGGGCTTAGAAGTCTGAATCTAGAGCGTGGGCTCCAAGACAAGGCTTTCTGTCTCTGTCTGGTCTGGAAGAAGGTCCTTCTGCCTTGGTTGCTTGGTCATTTTCACGTGGCACATCATCTATCATCTCCCTATCTCTGCTCGGTCCTTTTATATCTTGTAAGAGATTGACTCAAGAACACTCTACACTAACCAGGGCTCATCAATATAACAGAAAAATCATGCCTAATGGGATTATTACCACAGGAATAGAGGTTAGGATTTACAACATATATTTGGGGGGAACACAATTAACTCCATAATGCCACCTGATGGAATTGTAGAAGGGAACAGGTGAGATAAATGCATCGTAAACAACTGAGCATAATGCCTGGAGAATTGAAAATGCTTACGAGGTAAATATTAGCAGCAAAGCCTCTTGCAGTCCCCACTACAGTGAAGCTGCAAGCAGAGTGCGATGAGAAGAGATAGGATAGAAAGTTGATTTCCACTGGGTGGCTATAGATTGGCTTTTGGAAAGAGGTTTTTGGAGGCTGATATTAGAACTAAAAAGTAGTTCTCCCCAAGTACCAATGAGGAATGAAAAAGTCAACATATGACCAGCAGCCCATGCGACAGCTTTAAGAAGTGGGTAGGAAGAGAGATCTATAAGCCAATCTGAACAATTCAGACAACAGCTTCCCTCTATTCCTGACAAGTCTCCAATGACCCCTGAGGCATGGTGAATGACTGATGAAGTCTGACACCTGCCATGTATTGATGAGCAGAGGAATTACATTGCTGACATTTGAAGTAGACATCACTATCCAAAAAGCAATGCAGGCTTCAGATGGCAGAAGGATCGCTTAATAACTAGAAATCATGGCAAAAGAAATAGGAAGGATTCTGACTTGGTGCAGTGCCCGTGAGCTAGTAAAACCCAGGCCTTATCCCAGCCCCAGCATCCAAGATCATCAGCCGGTACATTTGATGCCTTGTGACGCAGTATTCCATGCCTAGAGTTGATCCCCCTGGGCTGTGTGCCTGCTTCCAGGCATGCTCATGAGCCACTCTTCAGACACAAAGTGGTTATTAGCAGCAACAGCAAGATCTGATGAATTATAGAATGAGTTAGAGCCCAAAGGTTAGAAGCGGAGCCTCAGTCTTGACTTTGAGAGTCTCATCTTGATATCTGATTTATCGCGCCAATGTTGGTCTGAATATCCGCTCATAAGGTGCCTTCCCCTAACCCAAGTGTCTCACTTCTTGATTCTAGTTTCTGCACAGTTCCCCTTCTTGGTCTGCCAAGAAGTTCTGCCCTTCTAATTTGAGGGCCATAGACTTCAATAAGAACAAACAAATCTGTCTTGAAAGGTGTACAGCTAGAGTACTCCTTAGAAGGGAAGATGGCTAGAATTTTGGACATGTTCTTGGGTGAAGCAAGTCCTTGGAAAAGGACATCATGCTTGGTAAAGTAGAGGGACAGTGAAGAGAAGGAAGATCCTCAAGAAGATGGATTGACACAGTGGCTGCAGCAATGCACTCAAACATAAACACAAACATGAGGATGGCGCATCACCAGGTCCGGTTGCATTCTGTTATACAGAGGGTCACTTAGAGCCGCCGCAGACTTGACAGGGCCTAACATCAATAACAGCCCTGATCTCTAACTGAACTCTACCCCAGCATCTCCAGGGCTGGAAGTAAGGGCTGTCCTCCCACTTCATACGTTGTTCATTGTTATCCATTTGGTTCCCAGCTCCTGATGACTGTATGAATGAATGAAACATTTGCCTGGTCCTGTGCCCTGTTCATCCTTGTTGGTATGTCTAAGTCCATTATTGCAGATACTGTGTATATTGAGTGTCTTCCAACCTAGGGGTTAATTTGCTGACACTGTAACTAACAACAGTTAAACCATAGGGTTTCCATTGACTTCTTTTTGGAAGGAGATCATCAGCTCTTCCTCGTTAGCGTGTCTCAGTCTGGAAGCACCACTGCAGCCTATCCAGTGGGGGCATCCTTTCCAGCATGAGAGCAACAGGCAAGCAATCATGACAGATGGATGGTGGACCTTATATGTAGCACCAAACACATGTGATCAGATACCACCTGCTCATGACTGCCTGACTCTTGAGTGGTTCACCCACCCCTCCATTGCTAGCACTGTGCCTTGATTAGATTCTAAGAAGTCAAAAGGGGCCCAAATCTCCAGACCTTCCTTGTCTTTTGGACACTGTGCTTTGAATCTTCACCATGACTGACCTTCCTGGTGTGCTGTATTCCTTCAACAACCTGTCTCACCCAGCTCAGCTCCTTTGCTTTCCCATCGTGCTCAGGGCAGCAGACTTTTCTGCCTAACTCACCCCTGTGACTAATCAAAAACATGACTAAAAGTGTATTTAATAAAAGAAATAAAGTATCCATTTATAGACTTTAAAGCAGCCTTCTCTGCTGTGAGTTACTCAGCCTAATTTGGACCAAGGGTGAGAATTCAACAAGAGATGGGAAATAACATAACCATTATTATATGATACAACAACATTCTGTGATTCTCTGAAAGGCTCAGCAGGAGGATCCTCCCAAGTATAGCTAAAAATCAGATGATACTTCTCAGCTTCTTTCCTGCTGAGACCCTCATTGTTCAACAAGGCCTGCCAGGTGATTAAATCAGGATCAGTGGCTGCCAGCCTGGCTGTACAGGAGAACCACCTGGAGAGCTATTAGCACATGTATGCCCAGACCACTTAGGGATGAGGACCATGGGCTGAACAGTGTCTAAACACTCCAGGTGGTTCAAGTGTAGTTACATTTGAGAGCTCTTTCTATTTGGAACAGATAACAACCTCTGGAACTGGCATCCTGACCCTCAAATCCTGATACCTGTGGCCAAGGTCTCTACGTAGGGCACTATAACTTGAAGGGGAGGAGATGAAACAAGCCTCTTCCAAATAGGTGCTCTCAAGAGAAGAAATCAATTGAATGTCCGTAACTGAAAAGAGAAGTAGGTGAGAGCAAAGTCTTTGGTAGCATGGTCTGGAGCTCTGAAGAGAAGGCTTAGAGGAAAGAATTAGTTTCTTGTGCACAGCACCTTACAGCCACCAAAGAAGACAGTCAATGCCCTTTAGTCTATCGAGAAGCAGCCAAGTATAGGGAAAATCTTCCCAATGGGAGTTCTGTCCAGGGAAGCCTATAACAATAGCAGCACCATGCCATGAAAAAGTAGTACTTGGCTTAAATATAACACACATATTCAAAAGAGTGCCTAAAATTTATGATTTAGGCCCTAAATCATACATGTGCAAGACAATTATGTTTCACAAAGTGATTGGATCTGTATAACCAGCATGTAGTCAAGAAAAAAAACATTGGCCAAGTCTCTTTTGATATGTCCTTCTAGGGCATTTACTTTGTACTGCTGGGAGCTGGAAAGGGGTGAAGGCACACAGATACCAAGGCTGATGATGGCAGTTCAGAAAGCATTTGTGATATAAGGGAAAGGCAACATATCAACAGCTATCATTTCCTTAACAACACAATTATACAGCAAGCTCATTTCAGACTGACAAATAGGAAAATTAAGAAAAAAGATACCTTACTTTGATTTTATGGTTTTTCTTGCCCAAGGTGCCAAATATTTACATTAAAGAAATTTCTGTAAAATCTCTATAAATTGGTGCATCCACTATAGAAAACTATATGTTACTTCTTTAAAAATTTGAACCAATTACAAGAACCTAAGTATTGCCTCCTCCCTGGGGGATGTACAGCAGAGAAGAGGGCGGCGGGAAACATTGGACAGAGTAACTTATGACAAAACTATAATTTATGAACTATGAAGGGTTCATGAGGGAGGGGGGAGTGGGAAGGGAAGGGGAGAATGAGCAACTGATATTAGGGCTAGAGTGGGAGGCAAATATTTTGAGAATGATGAGGTCAAAAAATGTGCATATATGCTTGACACACTGGATGGATGTATGGATTGTGATGAGAATTGTATGAGCCCCCAATAAAAAAATTTTTTTTTAATTTGGAAATAGAAATATCACGTGATGAAGGAATCAGGAATCTCACTACTAGGAATATATCCTAGAGAAATAAGAGTGGTGGCACAAATTGATATGTGTTCACTCCTTGTGTTAGGTGGAAATTTCAGAGAAACAAAATCGGTGACACATATGTAAAATAGAGAAATTCAGATCAAGAATTTGTAGCCAAAGCCTACAAAGCCAAAGCCCTCTTCAGAACCATATAGCTTCCAGTGGATGGAGCAAAAAGACAAAGCAGGAGCTCACAGGTCAGTGGGTACAGAGTCATGTGCACCCAAGGTCCACAAGAACATGTGATGCAACACAGTTCCCAGGATTGCCAGGCTGAGCGTGCTGCTAACCACATAACCAGGCACAATCCCAGCAAGCAGAAAGCTTGGGGAGAGGGGGAAGGGGGCAAGAAAAATGGGAAATCCTCCGTGTCTCTTATAAAAAGGCCACACCCCCAACATGCATCATCAGACTGTAACTTCACTCATAGTTTTGACCCCACCCCTACTTCCACACTGGTACCATCAAGTTGACATAAAATCTAATCACCATGTTTATCTCAGCATTATTCCTCATAGTAGGAAGATGGACACAACTTAAATGTCTGCCCATCAACAGCTGAACGGACAGAGAAGCTGTGACATATGCAAACAATTTTATTATAATCTCCTATGGTGTCTTCCCAAACTGCTCTTTGAAATCTTCTCTTCAGTTCTTTTGGTTCATCATTTCTTCCATTTGCTTTAGCTTCTTCATGTTCAAAAGTAAATTTAAATATCTTCTGTCATTCACGTTGGTATTTCCTTTATTATATTTTTAGTGATCATTTGCTTTCTCTATATATGCTATTCTTAATGTCATACCAGACCTTGTAAGGTGTTAAGTCATTCATGCTTAATTCTCCAGCACAGTGGCTATGCAAGAGGATGGGGTCTGAAGTCAAAGTCGGTGGCAACCCGGAGAGCCTCTCTCAGGTAAATGAGCATCACAGCTTCCTAGTCATTCCTGAGAGTGGACCTCTCAAAGAGTAACTCAGCCACTCCCACCTGGTGGCTGGCCATCTGGTGGAGATTTGTCAGGCGGTCACCTGTCTTCTTAAAGAGTTTTACCTCCTGATGCAGGAAGTGGCTCTCCAGAAAGTCACAGAGGTAGGAATCCTTGTGTGTAGAACCCACAACATGCAGGTCCAGAAGAGCCTAGTTAAGGTTCTTCTCCAGAGAAGCTTCTATGTCTCCAGGGTTCTACCCCACTCGTGTTGGGACAGCTTGTGCACAAACTAGAATCCTGTGATGTTTTCAGACAGCAGCCTCAGAAACCCAGAGGGGCAGCTCCAGTCTGTTTCATGGAGGCACGAAGAGTCCGAACTGACTCAATGGCAGTGAGTTGGGGAGTAAGTCAGGGACACAGTTCTATCTGACACACACATGGGGTGGTCAAAAGCCATATTATACAAGGGGTGCACATTGTTAGAGCCTGGAGTTGAGGCCACTGGCTATCTGATGAACTCACAAGTGTGGGGACTGTGCTACTTGATATGAAAGGTTTTCACTAACACCACAAGGGTCTCTGACCCAATGAGTGGAGTATGATGCGCGTGCGCACACACACACACACACACACACACACGGCGGCAGGGGGAGCAGTGACTCCCAAAAACTGAATCCCTCAAAGCTATATATTTAAATTTTTCTAGAAAACAACCTTATCAACTTAAAACTACTCTCCATTACCCTTAATACATTTGTCAAATCTGCGATTCAATTCTTGAAAATATTTTCCAAACTCCCCTGTTTAGATGGCTAAGGGCACCTCCTTGTCCTTTCATGTCCCTCTGCATTCACGGAAACCAAAAGAAGTTGCACAGAATCAGGTCAGCTGACTCAGGTGCATGGGGCAAGAGAGGCATGCTGCTTTTTGCCAAAAAATGGTGCACTGAGATGGCTGCTTGAGCAATTGCATTGTCGTGGTGGCAAAACCAGATGGGGATCTGTCACATATCAGGTATGTGGAGCACTGCTATACAATATTTTCAGAACCTCTAAACAGAAAGCTTGATTAACAGTCTGACCTGGGGGAATGAACTACAAATACACTACAAGTCAACATTGTTGTCCCTTCACGAAGTTGATGAGCATCCAGAATGAGGTTTGTTATCAATTGACATTTCCTTTTTTGAAACAAGAAAACTACTTGTACACTTGAGTTTTTCCATAGCACTGCCCTTGTAAGCTGCATTCAACATAACAACCATTTCTATGGCATTTTTTCCAGGCCAGAAACAAAATCTCACACACTCACACTGTTCTCTTAAATCAACCATCACAAAAAAAATGAGGTTCAACTGAAATTGCTTTAACAAAAAACTTCCTGTGACCAGAAATAACCTTCCCGGGCAATACCACAGGGTGCACTATCTCAGAGCAAGTTGCTCGATGCTTGCCTAGCAGGACAAATGCATACAATGAAAGCTCTGCTCTGCCCAGCACAATTCCAGTTTGAAGGGGGGGGAATGCTAGCTGGGCATCCTAGTACACATGCAAAGAATGGGTGGGAGCTTCTCAAATGCACCACAAGGCAATTCCAGTTCCAACCAATCACAAGTCCAAGCTCAGTTAACAGGATGGTCTTAAATCACAAGGGATAGATCAAAGTGCTCTGTAGTTTTCTTAAAAGAGAAAATTAAGTGAACTATGAATTGATTGTTCACAAAGTGAACTGTTAAAAAACAATGAGAAACTTAATTGACTATGTAGATTCTAGAGCTTTGTAAGCAGTCATTAGATTAAATCTTCATTTCCTTGATGAATGTCAACAGAAGGTGAATGTTAGGGTGCTATTTGCTGCACCAGGCTGAAAGCTCTGATTAAGAAAGGGAAACCGAGGAGTCTGCTAAACAGAATTTTAAAGTATCTAGGCACTGCTCTTAAGAGATTTCGCGATTGGAATTTACATCTCAACTCAGTAGACCTTAAAGTATGGAAATTATCTGAGTCTAAACTACTGATATTTGGCTTCCAAAACATAGAACTTTCTCTGGCTACTGGAGAAGAAGGTAAAAGGAGACATCAGAGAGAGATTTGAACCGTGATACCGGATACGTTTGATGCTTTGAAGATGGAGAGAGGCACGTGAGAAGTAGGATCTGAAGAGCTGGAAAGAATTTCCAGACAGTATCCAGCAAAAGGATAGAACTCCAGACCTGCAATCACAAAGAATTGGATTATGCCAACAACCTGAGAGGGGTGGGGAGTGAATTCTTCCTGGACTCTTAAGAGGCTAGGCTGGCCAAGACTTTGACTCAATTCCTTTGAGACCAGAAGCTGAGAACCAAGTGCACCTGGACTTCTTACTTAACAACTGAGAAATAGCAAGTCCATCATGTTTTAAGCCATAAACATATAATGGTAACTTGTTACAAAGGAACAGTTGTTATACAACGAATACAAGAAGCTACTACTGTGCATCATCAGAAAGGTACCGGATGGAGTGTCTATTTCAGGCTTTAGCAAAGAATCCCGAATGAACAGTTGACCCTTGTCAACATCTTAAAGAGAGTGAGTTTGTCTTCTGTGGCCCAAGTTTTCCAATTCTAGGCGCCACCATGCCGTTCTAGTTCCTTCTCTTAATTATAACTTTTAGGCATGTCAAGGTAAACCTAACTTAGTGGAATCTTCATAGGAAATGTGTGTTTTAGCTGGAATCAAAGTTAAATGAAAAGCATAGAGCTTGCCCACATGGCAGAAGCACACCAGCCTCTGTGATCATGAGTGTCAAGGGCACCAGGTATCAGGCATCAAGGATCCAAAACAGAAAATCATATTGATGTGAATGAGGGGAAGGGCAGAGAGGAGACCCAAAACCAATCTGTAGATATCTGGGCGTCCCCTTACAGAAGGGTCACAAGCAAGAGATGAGCCAGTCAGAGTGCAGTATAGCACCAATGAAACATACAACTTTCTTATAGTTCTTTAATGCTTCCTACCACCACCACCCACTATTATGATCCCAATTCTACTTTACAAATCCAGCTAGATCAGAGCATGTACACTAGTACAGATTAGAGTTTGCAACCCAGGGATCCAGGAGAGATAAACCCCTCCAGACCAATAAGGAGAGTAGTGATACCAGGAGGGGAAGGGGAAGGTGGGGGAATCAATATTTAACTCCCTCTCAGGGGGACACACACAACAGAAAAGAGGATGAAGGGAGACATAGATCAGTGTAAGGCATGAAAAATTAATAATTTATAAATTACCAAGGGTTCATGGGAGAGGGGGGAGGAGGGAAATGAGCTGATACCAAAGGCTCAAGTAGAAACAAAATGTTTTGAAAATGGTGTTGTCAACATAGCTACAAAGGTGCTTGACACAGTGGATGTATGTATAGATTGTGATAAGACCTGTAAGAGCCCTTTAATCATTTCATAAAATGATTTTTAAAAATATTTTGTAGTTTATGAGTAAATCAGCCACAAGTCTCTTCTAGGGACCTTGGAAAGCAGAAAACATTTGCAAGTCCTGAATATGTGGAGAGAAAATGTTTTGAGAAACGATGTACAAATGCGCTTTACACAATTGATGTGTGTATGGATTGGGATAACAGTTGTATGAGCCCCTAATAAAATGTTTAAAAAAAGAAAAAATACACATCTTTATGAAAATTTCAGATTAAGAAGAAATCAGCCCAAGGTGTCAGCTGATAAGAGAATAACTACGAGGAGTCTAGGCTTGCCCCAACCCATTATCACTCAACATTTAGATGTCAACTTTGTTGAATGTTAACTTTTAATCATTTTAACTAAAATGTGCAAAGAACACTAAAATAGGGAGGTGATATGCAGGGGAAAAATAGTCTCTAAATTAGATTCTTCTCACTCAATAGACTCACCCTATTTCACCCTATTAAATTCATCTTGTTAACTTCACAAGGAACAAAGACCCCCAACTATCAAAAGTACTTCTGTCTTGACAACAGGAAAATCTCAAGTTTCTGAGAAAGGTAAGTCTACAGGGAAGATTGATTTCCCCTACCGCTAGCAAACTCCGTAGCACTAACTTAGTGAAGATTCCCCGGAAAATGCACTTTCTGGAACCTTCGATCATCCATTGAATTCTGTTCATCACTATTCTCAATGAGGGAAAAGATCAGCTATCTTCCTTGAAATATAGTGTCCGGATATTTGCACACTCTCGGGGGGAAAAAAGGTTGCAAAGCACCTGCTCGTTCATTCATTTACTCTTTCATCTGGTACACACATACTGAGCACCACTGCGTGCTCACTCTCCGACCTTGTGAGCTATTTCCTAGGTGAGAAAACAGGGTAATTTAGAATCAGATTTCATCCTTTCCAAATCTGATAGGGGAGGCTTGTGACAGACATCAATTCTGTCAGAGAAACTTTGTTCATGTCCTAGAGCCATGCCTGGTCTGGATGAGCTTGCACAAGGGACTCTGCAAGGCTCCGCGGCTTCATTTATTAAATCGGTACAGTAACAGTGAATGCAACAATGGGCTTACACAGGTCAACATCTGTGAAGAAGGCTCGGCACCACATAACACTTTATGCATGAGATCTTAATGAGCCAAAATACAAATCAAAGGATCTAACAAAGAATAGTAACCAGCACAATAAGTTCCTGTAAAGATAAATGAGAGATCCCTGTATAACGCATTCAGCATAGTACCAGGTGCATACTGAAGGCTCAAGCAAATATTCACTACTGTTAGCAGAATACCGTAGTAGCAAGAAATATCTACTCGGGGCTAATGGAGAGATCTAGGAATGCAGTCCCTTTGCTTCTCACAGCCTATAAATCAAGACCAACTCATAGTGATGCAATCAGACTGAACAGACTAGCCCCATAGACTTCCTAAAGCTGTAGATCTCTACTGCAGCAGAGAATTACAGCTTTCTTCTGCTGAGTGGCTAGTGGGTTAAACCTCCATCCTTTGTGTTAGCAGCACCACTAGGGCTCCTCAACCTGGGACGAAGAGACATTAAAGTGGACTTAGATCCTGTGGCCCTCCAAGAGAAAGATGCGAGAGAAGTCTTGTTAGTCCCTTATCGGAAGACATGGTCAGAGAAGGACAGGAGACGTTGCAGAGGTTGAAGAGCTGCTGGAGGAGGAGGCTGGAGGTCGGGCTGGAGCTGAGTGTTCCCTGGATTCCTGTGCCCTGAGTTCCGGTTAGGATTTGAGCTTATTGTCATAAACGGAACCCTCCGGTACTGGAGTGGGTCATTGGCTGTGCCTTTTTGGCAGCTTTATAAGTTTTCAGCTATGTTTACCAAATGCATTAACAGCATTAAGCTGAGGAAAATGTATTTCTGGTTATCTGATTTCAAAATTATCTTAACAGGCTACAGTAATGGCTGAATCTTAGAAGAAGTCATTTTTACAAGGAAAAATGTATAACCCTACACTTGAAGCTAAACAACTCACTTCACAACCCTAGGCTGTGGTAAGCAAATAGCTTAATAGTCGTTAATAAAAACATCTCCCAGGTTTTAGACCACAAAGACCTCATTGTGGGATATAACTGCAAGAAGAGTTCATGTCACCTTCAAGAGCATCAACAGAAATTGGAATTCAAAAAATAATATTTTAAGTAACATTTATTTGCATATATCTGATACATTGTGTTTAAATGTGAGCACAAGACTTTAAGAGGAATATCAACAAAGTGGAACACACTAAAAAAATTAGGGGAAAAATATAGTAAGTCTATAAGATAGACTGCATATTTAGAGAAAGAACAGGGAGAGGAGGCAGAATATAAACAAGGTTGGATAGGAAATGGAAAACTAGTGGGGGAGCTTGGAACAGGGATCATGCTCTGGGGACTATGAGATTAGTCTTATTGGAGTGGATATTTACAAAGCAATTAGGGATACGGAATTTCCCTGAGAGTGATAGAAAAGTGTGGAATGTAATGGCTGTACCACATGGTGAACATAATTAATATAGTTGAATTGTACATGTAAAGAATGTCGAAATGACAAATGTTTGGTTACACATATATTTAAAATAGAAAGCCACTGTTACTAGGGATTTATTAACAGTGCATGATGCAACTAACTTGCTAATGCAAGTAGAAGCATACAGGGAGATGTGCCCCTCTGTGCAAGGAAGACTCTGTATCAGGCGTGATCTCCTCCCTGGTTGTTCTGAAGCAGAACCTCCTCCCTCTGATTGTCTGGAGACAGAAGGATCACACGTCAGTAAGGCCAACTCTGCACCACCTTTTCTGAGCTTCTCCTTCATCATGGTAAGATTTACCATTTTCTAGGGCCTCTTATATGGATTTGTTTACATCCAGGGCGGAACCAAGATCAGACTGTGACAGCAAGATTGCCAGTAACGGTCTGTAATGATTTCTCCAATTCCCTTTACCCCTTGTACAAACAGTCTCTCCTCATCTACAGAAACAAGCACAGAGTGGGTTCCACACGCTTTCCTTAGGCCTCCAAACTCCTCACGAGAAAAAAATCCTCGCCCTTCTTGGACAGGGGCTGAACTTTTCCTGGCTCCTGTCCTTTGGCAGAAGTAACACCTACAGTGGAATGAATTGTTATAAGCTCATCTGGACTGATGTACTCTAAAGCTTAGTTTCATCCAGTGAAGAAGAGGGCTGTATCCTAAATCCAAAGTTGGGAATACCTGGTGTCGATCCCCAACTGAAATATAAACCTCAAGTGTAGACTGTTTGTTTTGGCACTTCTGTCTCTCAGCGTTTCAGAAATGCCCACCTGAGAAACATGCTTCTCACACAACAGAAGCGTTACACAGTGTAGAGCAATAAAAAATAAAAACAGGAACTGTAAACTCTGGGCTGAAATCTGTCAGGAAATATTGACATTTTAAAAAATCATTTTATTGGGGGCTCATACAACTCTTATCACAATCCATACATTCATCCATTGTGTCAAGCACATTTGTACATTTGTTACCATCATCATTCTCAAAACATTTGCTTTCTACTTGAGCCCTTGGTATCAGCTCCTCATATTTTCCCCTCTCTCCCCACCCCTACTCCCTCATGAACCCTTGATACTTTAGAAATTATTATTATTTTGTCATGTCTTACACTGTCCGACGTCTCCCTCCCTTCACCCACTTTTCTGTTGTCCGTCCCTCAGGGAGGAGGTTATATGTAGATGCTTGTAATTGGTTCTCCCTCTCTAGCCCACGTTCCCTCCACCCTCCCGCTATCTCCACTCTCACCACTGGTCCTGAAGGGATCAACCGCCCTGGATTCCCTCTGTTTCCAGTTCCTATCTGTACCAGTGTACATGCTCTGGTCTAGCCGGATTTGTATAGTCCAACTGAGATCATAATAGTGTATGTGTGTGGGGTGGGTGGGTGGGTGGTGGGGAGGAAGCATTGAGATACTAGGGGAAAGTTGTATGTTTCATCGGTACTATACTGGTCCCTGACTGGCTCGTCTCCTCCCCGTGACCCTTCTGTAAGGGGATGTCCAGCTGCCTACAGATGGGCTTTGGGTTCCCACTCCACCCTCCCCTCATTCACAATGCTATGATTTTTTGTTCTTTGATGCCCAATACCTGATCCCATGGCCTTTCTTCCATTAGGCCATCCCGGAAGTCAAGAAGGAGCACGTGCCGCAGTGGGAGGTTGGGGCGTGGGGTTACAAAACGAGGAGCTGAAAAGCCGTGAAAGGAGCGGTTGCGTTTTTGCAAAGCTCTTTGCTTCACCTTATGGAGCACAGCCAATCCAAACGGATGACACCTGACACCCATGTAAACGGCCACTTAAAGGATCAGAAACCCAACATGAAGCAAAGAAGGCAAATGGGGTCTTAGGGCCCCTCGGGTTTCAGAAGAGGCAATAGTCAGTCTGGTACCCCGGGTACCTACTAGAAAGACTCATCGTATGGCAGAGTTCAAATCGTCAGCCCCGGCTTTTCTTCTCCCTCCCAGTGGGTGAATCAGCATTTGCAGCAGCGTTCAATGTTTACCCTGGTCCCTGACTTGCTTCTTTTCAGAAAGTCATTTTGAACATAAAATAATTCTGATGTCCACAACAAAAAAACAAAAAAAGGAAAGGATTTGGAAGATTCTAAGAGGAGGAAATCCCCAGTGAGGACACTGAGGCATGCTTCCAGAAACCCCTAGAATATCCTGCAGTTGTGAAAGGAAATACCAAACAGTCCCATAGTTTGTTGTTGTGTGTGCCGCTGAGGCAGTTCGACTCCTATCGACCCTGTATGACAAAGAAGTACTGTCCAATAGGGTTTCCTAAGCCGTTTTCTCTTTTAACAGTTTTATTGGCATAAAACTCATAAACCATGCATTCAACACTTCAATCATCTTAAGAGGAATTGTACAATCATCTCCACAATCAATTTTAGAACATTTTCATCTTTCTTGTACTCATTAATAGCTCCTCATTTTCCCTTGACCTCTCTTTCCAAACCTTCAAGAGACCATTAATCTGATTACTATCTCCAATCTCCATAGATTTGTCTCAAAATGATAATCAACATTTGGAAGACTCATTAATAATTGGGATAGAGCATAATTCTAGTGAGCTGAATTGGGCTGGCGTTAGCCACTGTGAATTGAACAGTCATTCAGTCTAATTGAAAAGGAATTGATAATTACTGGTGATTGGAATTCAAAAGTTGGAAACCAGGTAGAAGGATTGGTAGTTGGAAAATATGGCGTTGGTGATAGAAAAAAAATACTGGATATTGCATGATAGGATTCTGCAACTCAAATTTATTGGAAACACTGTTTTTCAACAATATTAACAGCAAGGAATATATAGGAGCCAAATTGGCTGCCTCTTTGGAAATAGAGGGAGTCCTTCTGCCTTGGGAGCTAAGGCCAGCCCAGAGCAGCTCACGGGTGTCTTGGATAGCTATCTATCTTCAAGGATTTTATTTAATTTTTTACAACTTCCAATGTTCCTGGAATCAGACTTTTCTCGCATCATACTGTATTCCAATTATTAATGGATATTTATAATGGCTTATTATATCTGACACTGTGTCAGGCATTGACCCCTACCAATCATAAAATTTTCACTAGCCAATTTTTTTTTAGTAGTAGATTGCGAGGCCTGTCATTCTGGTCTGTCTTCCATCACTCACTCACTGTCACTGAGTCAATGCTGACTCATAGCAGCCCTGTGGGAGAGGGTAGAACTGCCCCTGTGAGTTTCTGAGACTGTGACTCTTTAAGGCATTCGAATGGTCCATCTTCCTCCCATGGAGCAGCTGGTGGCTTCAAACTGCTGGCCTTGCAGTTGGCAACCCAACATGTAACAACAACGCTACCGTAAATGCATGTGCACAAAGTTTTATGGGACTAGTGCATTGGAGCTTCAAAATGGAAGACCACCTCTCACATCATAGACAAGTCACTGTCTCTCTGAGCCCCCAGTCTTCACTAATAAATGGGAAAAATGAGATCCTCTATACAACTCAGAGAATCAAATGGACCTAGGAAAGCCCCCAGTAAACCCTAAAATGCTACCTACATCTATGTACTGCCTTTCCCTTGTTGTCTTTTCAGAATATATCAAGTTATATCAAGTTTTCCTAGTGGTGTGTGAAAGCTTCTTAGAATCAGACCTGTTATATCAATGAACCTAAGATGGTCTTTGGGTATTGGTCCCAGGATAATTAGTTTTTATTGCAAGTTGAGGTCCATTAGTCCAAAGAGCCCACGGATGCCAAGTTTAAATGTTTACACATTTAACTTTTTGGAATAGTCAAGCACCCTAACTGTTCACCCATCAGCCATATCCCTGAGATACAATGGTGAGGAGCAGGTACTTGGCCACAGTAGACACATACTTGGCCATATTGGACACCTGGTTGCCAGGGCGGCTGATAACTCCGGCAAAGTGAAAATTGTCATCAACAACCCCTTCCTTGACCATAATAACATGGTCTACATGACCAATATGATTCCACCCTCCCACAAGTTTACTGACAGCGGTAGTTACATGATCTGTCAACTTGCGAAGCGTTGGACTCTAACCTATCAGTCAGGTCATAGCCAATGAGGCCTCGGTGTGGGCATGGCCTTCTCCTGAGGATTCTGGGAACTCCTGTTTTCCTCCATGGAGGTGGGACACAGACTCTCTCTGCTTCGTCTTCCTGTTGACAAGACACATGGAGCCACTCTGATGGAGCCAGAGCCCTGAAGCTAGAGGAGCCACGTGGCAACCCACACCAGTGCAGAGATGCTTCCACTGCCCCTGAATCCACAAGACTTTCCACCCACTGTCCTGTAATCCTCTTGCCTTTGGCATTACTGCCTGGCTGAGTGAGTCTGAAGAGGAATTATGAAACTGGTATCAGACATATGGGTTAATATCAGACAGACTTTTGGACTTGATCTGGACTGGGCTGGGATGTTTTCTTCCTATATAATTACTCTTTATATAAAGCTCTTTCTTATACACATATGAGTATCTATGTATTTATTTATCTAGTCAATCCAGACTAACACACTGAGAATGGGTCGCTTGTCATCAATGAGAAGCACATCTCTGTTTGCCAAGAGGAAGATCCTATCAACATCAAGTGGGGTAGCACTGATGCTGCGTGTGTTATAGAGTCTACCAATATCTTCGCGTCCTTGGAGAAAGCTAGGGCTCACTGAGAGGATGGCATCCAAAAATCAATCATTTCTATCCCACTTCTGATGCCCCAAGTTTGGGATGACATGAAACCATCAAGGCCAATATGATCACTCCTTCAAGACCATCAGCAGAGATCATCCATGAAAGTGTGGGCATCATGAAGGGTTTTTATGGCCATAGTACATACCATCGCTACCACTCAGAATACAATGGATGGTCTCTCTGGAAAACTTGGTAGTTTTCATCCATTACTGCTACCAAGGCTGAAGGCAAGGTCATCACTGAGCTCAAATTCACTAGCATGGTCAGTTACTGATAAGACCTATTCTGAGACTGACCACTTAGTCTAACTGATTTCCTGGTATGATAGTGTATTTGACTAAAGAAACAGGGTGGTGGGCCTGTTCAGACCCATAGGCGCTCCAAGGAATGAGAGCCTCCTTGTCTACCAATCCGAACAAAAGCAAAAGAGAAAGCAAGATGCCCTGAGCTACTGAGGCATCTTTGCCTCAACTCCACCCCTCAAGACTCTGAAAATCTCCCATCTTCCATCTAGTTGCCATCCGCAGACCCCGTAAAAAAGAGGGAGGTCTTTCTTAGAGTCCAGCTTTGTCGTGTATCCTCAATGAAGTATACTGCATGCAGCAAAAAAAGAAAGTCCAATCGGGTAGAGTTGAAGTCACTTAGAACTGGTGTCCTCATGTAGCTCACAAAACTGTGTCCTACATCTGAGAGCCATAGATCAGACAAACCTTGCGATTATAGAAACCGCACACTGAAGCTGATAGAAACCTCACACTGAAGCTGACACAGAGACTCCCCACCTTGCTGCAGATGAGACACAGGTAGACTCCTCATCTCCTGTGCCCCAGGAGACCTGGTCAGCTCTCCTTTCTGATGGTGCCTCCACCTTCTGAAGGATCTCTTGGATGGGAGGCATCCCCAACTTCAAGCAAATGCTCCCTGGCTCTTGACCCAATAAATAGCTTGTTGTGCAACACTGCCATCTCGCGGTCATCTATTTTCTTGATCAGTCCAAAACTCCCTTAAACTCAACTACCAGAGTTTTCCAGTATCTACCTACCAGAGATCCTGGCATGTAGTAGATCCTCAATAAATTATGTGGAGAGGGCTAGACACAAGTATATTGGCACTTTAAATCCCAGTTTAATGGGATTCAATCATCTAGTATCTCTAAGCACAGGGATTTCACGTGGAGAAACAAAGATACTGTGTCAGGGGAATTTCATCCAATGTGGCTTTTGTGAGTGCGTGCCACAGCATGTGCCCAAGTCATTGTTTTGGTGGGATATCCACCAATGGGAAGAGTGGTCCAGAGGAGGAGCCAGTGTGGGCACTCCCTGCCTGGAATAAACCCCCACTAAAAGGCAGTGCCTCTGCAAGCCCAGAGTTTCAAGGGACTTCTGTCCTCAGGCCAGTCTCCCTCTGGAGAACTGTGCTCCCAGGTAGCAGCCTGCCCGGCCTCAGAAAGCCGTGCCCTTGCAAGACTCCTCCAGTTATTCCGCTCAGCCAGGTGCGTTTGCTGCTGGCTGTTAAAACGGAAACCTTTTATGGTGTATCTAAGCTAGAGGTGACACAATTAAATGAAACTATTTGTCATATAAAATTTACATCAGCAGGAATTAAATGTCAAATAACTTAGGATTGACAGCCTCCACTAAGTCATAAAGAGTCTGAATTAGTCGTGTGAAGGATATGTTCATGCAGTCCCTCATAAGACTTACTTTCCCAAAGTGCCGAAAGGAGAATGCCAATGTCGAGACTGCCTCGTCCCTCACAAAAAGTTGGATGGAGATAAAAATCTGTCTTTGCAAATGATATGGCTTCTCTCCATATAGGAAATAAACAAGGTAGGCAATATGGTGTAACGAAAAGTGCAACAATGAGAAACCTTGAATCCTGTTTGGGGCTGTTCTTCGCTGTGTGACCTTGGGTCAATCACACCACTTCTCTGATTTTTAGGTGATACCACCCACCAGTCCTAACTACTTTGCAGGACTACTGAAATATTAAATAAAATCATTAAAGGATTTTGTGACCTATAAAATTCTAGGTGAGTATCAGCTTAAGGTAGTGATAGGTTTCATTCATTTCTTCAACCTAGTGCTAAGACTGGATAAAGATCCCACAAGGGTAAAGGTCATAGCCGGTCGGCAGGAGGAAAGGTGCACACTAGGACAACAGTGGGTGGTTGTGATCTTCGTAATCCTCGCTGATATCCAGTTGATTCTGGCTCTCGGCGATCCTACAGGACAGAGTCGAGCTGCCTCGATGGCTTTCGAAGGTGGTAGATCTTTACAGAACAGAAAACCTCCCCTTTCTCCTGCAGGACAGTTGATGGGCTTGAAACCCGGGGTTTGTGATTACAAGCCCAACACGTAACTCATTAGGCCACCAGGGCAACTTTATCTTCATGCTAGATTAATAGAGTACTAACATAAATAGATAGCATCCATTGCACCAGGCAGGGACACATTTGATCTCAGTAAACCTTTAAAACCACCTATGTACATGTGACACGTTAGGTTGCTACGGGTCAGAATCGGCAGAAGGACGCCTAGCATGTGGTGGATATGATATCATGCACCTTTCCTCCATGAGGGCGTCAGAGGGATCCAGTGACCTTCTCGACTGAGAGCGCATATGAGCTTCAGTGAGGAGGTGATGGGGCCAATTTTGGTTCAGTGGTCATAGAGCAAGGGGCAATGTGTGTTGGAGGGAACAAGTGAAGTTATAGTATACATGTGTGCTAAGGTCCCTGAGGAGGGCAATGTGTTCAGACAACAGGGCCAGGCGGAGTTTGCTGCACAGAGATGAGGAGGGCGAGAAAGAGGAGCAAAGCTAATTCAGAGGCAGTCTTGTGTGTGCGGCTTGGGCTGGGGGGAAGGGGTTGTTCTTTATCCTATAGGCAATGAAGCACAAGCAAGGTTTTTCTATTATTTATTAAGCCTTTTGGAAAGATTATTCTAAAGCAGGCTTTAGAACAGGTTAGAGAGCTGAAGGCAGGGAAACTAATTATCAGACCCAGTCTAGTGTGTAAAGCATGGTAAATACAAAATATGTGCCCATCCTGGGCAAAGTGCTTCATGGGAAGTGCATCCCTGTGTCCTCCCTCAAGGCAGAATGTGAGGGGCATCTACAACAAGAGGGATGAGAATGATGAAGTGAATGTTCAACAAACTAAAGAGACTGAATGAGTAGGGATTAAGTACGATGCAGAGGTTTAATTGAGGAACATGACGGGGAAAAAAAAAATATATATATATATGTTTTAGTCCAAGATTTCTGGATTGGGTAGATGATGATCTGTTCTGAGAGTCGTCATAAAGGAGAAATATCTTATGTAGAGCAAAATCAGTGAATTCAGATTTGGTTATGTTATAGGTACCTTGCCTATGGTTGACCCTGGAGGGATGGAGATTAAAATTCAAATGTATGGGAAATGATGAGCAGCAAGGATGATGCTAAACACACACACACACACTCACATTAAGTAATGGTCAGCATATAGTCATATCAGGATGACCTAGGAGTTGAAATATGTCCAAGAAGCACATGCAAAATGAGAAGAATGAGCCAAAATACAAGTTCTGCCAAGAATAGACCCCTGGTGGTAAGTATAAGTGAGAATTTTCCAGAGACTGAAAAGTGTCCCTAGAGAGTGATAAGAAAATATGATCAGAATGATAGGAACCCATGAGCCAGTGAGTCATAGAACTCAAGAGAAAGCTTCGCCAAGAATGATGTGTTCACATTGTCAGTACCACGGACAGGTCTAACAGGAGGATGGAGAGAAGCCCACGGAGTTGATCATTAGCAAGTTCCAGATAACTTTGTTAGAATAGCTTCTTTGAGTAGGGGGGTCAAAAATCCCAAACTGTAGTGTGATGAAGAATAAGTGAGCTATATGGCAAGGGACTCCCGTGGTGCAATGATTATGTTTTGGGCTGCAAGTGCAAGGTCAGCAGTTCAAAACAACCAGCTGCTCCTCAGAGAAAGACTGGGCTTTCTACTCATCATCATCTCAGAAACTCACAATCGACATTTGATCCTGTCCAAAAGGGTCACTATGCATTGGTATTGACTCCCTCACAGCGAGTTTGGTTTCTTTCAGTACAGCCACCATGTATGGTCTGTGCCTCTAAGGAAGGGAGCTGCGACGGAAGGAAGGAAAATCGGGAGAGAGAGTAGAGGAGAGAAAGAATTGGTGTGTTTCTGTTTACTGAGGTGGGGCACTTGAGTCTACTGAGTGACCACAGGAAAGCAGCCAGTAGAGAAGCAGAAGAATTGAGACTGTCATCAAGAGCCGGCACAATTGACGGCGTGAAGAACACAAGGAGGCAAGGGAGGCAAGGCTACATCTTTTGAACCCTGGAGGACAGATGGGACTCTTGTCTCTGTTCACACTAGCAGTCAGACATGGGGGCCACCTCTGAAGCACAAATGTGGGAGAGCCGTGGGGCTGCTGGGAGGTTCGTTAGATGTGGGACCGTCCAGTGCACAGAAGGAGCTCCTCCCACGTGAAGAGAGAACCGCAGGAAGAGAACGTTGAAGGGCACACTCTAGGTGGGAGGGACTCATTGATGGACAAAACACTGCCTGTCGTGTACCTGGTATCTTGTGAGGACCACAAAAGTTTATGTCTAGTTTTCAGGGCAAAAATTTGGAAATGCATAGAGTAAAGGTCCCTGTTACGTTCAACCCTTGTGGGATGCGGAGACCTCAAACGTGGAATGGTTGAGTGCCAGTAGGGTTAGTAGCCAAGTATTGAGCCCAATAGGAGTACCCTCGGTTCTGGGCATAATGGTGGACACTAGCAGACCTCAGACTCAGAATCAGTACATGGGACATCACACCTCTTTGCCAATAGCATTGTTGGCAGCCAAGTGAAGGGAGACATGGTTAAATAGATATGGAGAGATGTCATTGTACGGGACTTCCACATTTGTTTTATATTGTGTTGTCGTCATCATCTGTATTTTTCAACAGCCAAAGAATGTCCCTAATCACCTCAAAGAAGCTAAAACCAATAATATTCCATAAATAGTATTTTGTCCATGCACAAATATATGCATACACACACAGTTTTAAAAAAAACCTCTAAAACCTGTCTCCTTCAAGTTGAGTCAGACACATAGTGACTCTATAGGACAGATCAGCCATATAAGAGAGTAAAAACTGACCCAACTCTTGGTGCACCACATCTTCCTCTTATTGGAGGGTTCAACCCCTGACCTCCCTGCTAGCAGGTGGGCATCTAATCACTGTGTCATCCCAGCTCTTTTCCCATAAACAGGACTAAAAGTCATCTCTTTCCAATGTAGGAAGCAAGGGCTTTGTGGAGAAATATCCTAAACATCTTTACCTAAATCTACATAATCATAACCTGAAGGGAAAAAAGCCTTATATAGAGAGATGGATCATAAATTGGAAAGAGATCCAGAAGGTATGAGCTAGGTCCTCCTCAAAAGCTTCAAACGTGTAGCCTTACAATGTGACTGCAGCAGGCCTGGGCTTCTGGACAACTAGCAATCCTGAAGCACCTTCCATGACTGACTGCCAGGAGTCGGTGTGTAAACCTCCCTTGATCTTCAATGGTATGGCTCAGTGGCACCCATTTTATGTTGGTTTCAAAAGATCCCACTGGGACGAAGCTCCAGTGGAAGAAATATGCTTGATTGCAAACTCTGCATTGCCTGCTTCCATTCTCTTCCTCGTGTTTACTAGGATCATGTCCCAAATGACCCACACTCTGAGCCTCGTCTCAGGGACGAGTCTGGAAGTAACCCAAACAAAGACACCTTGAAACATGAGGGACATGAGTAAATCTGTCACCACTGGCGGGAGGGAGATGAATCTAGCACCCTTGTAATACCCTGAGCTTCCTCCATGGTAACAAGAAGCAAGGTCACTGGCGAGAAGAACTTGGAGGGGTGAGTGCATTGTTGAAGAGCTGTTGTGAGGACCAGATGAATGCCAACTGGGGCTGCATAAGTAGCAGCCTGCAGAGAGATGCTGAGGGCCTCACTAAAGTTGGAAAGCCAACCCTGCACAGTCATGTGCTTTTCCCCTCCCCACGGCATCCAGCCATCTGGGAGAAGGAGCAAAGGAGCGGATGGCCAAATTGATCCAAAGTAGACTGCATCTAAGGACGTGGCCATAGACGTTTCATGGAGTACGGACAGTGCATATGTTCATGGCAAGAGAGCAACTGCAATGGTACAGGATAGCCCAGCAAAGCCATAGCTGGGTGGACAAGGAAGATGGTAGAAGAGCGAAGAGGGAGAGGAAGATGGCTGAAGAGACAGCCATGTCTATCCAGAGCCAGGTGATGCCATGTGTAAAACTTTCAGCTATGGGCAAGTCTTAGGGAATACAGGAATATGGCTATGTAAGACGACTTGTGCTGATGCCCTCAAATGAAGTAACCCAACAATGTGGCTTAAAGAAAATGTCCTGGATTAAACAGTCCTTCCTCTGAGGAGGCAGCAGAGAGCTGCTTTGGGTTTGTCAGTGCTTGTTATTGTTTTTAACTCTAATTAAACCTTCAGAGAAGAGGGAAAGTTTTTGCCTTCCTTTATCCTCTTTTTCTATCCTCTCCCCAAAAGAGTAAGACATTGATGGGCGTTGTTGTGTCGGTATAACCATCGCTCCAGAAACAGGAGTAACTACAGAAAATATGGAAATAAAGAAAGCTGTCCTACTAATCATCAAATGTATTGTATTCCTGCCCCAAGTGTTGGAGAACATGATCTCTAAAGTTCCTTCCAACTCTGATTGCCTCATTGCAGGGAGCCTCATTCACCACGAACTGAATATGAAATCCCTGAACTCAGGAGCCCCATGTAATTCTATCACCTACGGATCTAGTTCAGTGTTAGACACAGTGGAAATGCTCGATATGTTTCTATAGCTGAGGTGAATGACAATTCTTGAAACCCCAGGGCTTCCAGAGACCAAGACTAGCTCAGTCAGAAGGAAGCTGCCTACACATTTTAAACAGTGGAACCTTCCCTCCAGCTCCTGCATCCATGCCAGCCGGCGAAGCTTTGAATTAATCAGTGGCTCGACGTCTGTCCCTGTGGCTTGCTGCAAACAGGCATATCACTAGATCCACAAAGGCACTTCCTTTCCCCAGTAGACCGCGCAGCACTTTGTAACAATAAATATTGCTAGAAGAACAAAAATCTCATTGACACCTTCATGGATGACAAGACCTTGATTTGTGTGTGTTAATGCTGGGCCCCTGGCTCCCTCTTCATTAATTACACAACAATGACACATTTGACTGTGTAGCTCTGGGGGCTGATGATTGCACAGTGACAGAGAACAGGGGAGGCTGCATCTTAACAACCTTGGCAGGCCTGGCCCCGGGGGCCCTGGGAGCCAGTGCCGGGACAATTATAAATACAAACACCGCAGCAGGCTTGCCTAGATTGACAGAGAGAATGAAATCCCTGCTCCAGAGGAAGGACACTTGATGGGCTACATTCAAACCTGCTTGGAGGGCAGGATGGGGATAAACAGCTATTTGAGCGAGTAAGTTGAATTTTGAGTATAATATCATCATCATTTATACGTCTATTATTTTTTAATATTTATAGATTTTCCCCCCAAATCCTCACTGTCACTGTGACTTGCTCCCCTGTGTGAGTGTAGGGGTTCCGTAGGTGGGACACTTAGGTTTGCACTTTACTTCTAACCATGCCCACCACCCAGCCACATCACTCAAGGTGGACCAGGAGCTCTCCTTCCCTGAAGGCTACCGTTATGAAAACACCATGGGGGCGCTCAGCTGATTCCAGACTGGAACAAACTCAATGGCAACGGTTTTGTTTTGTTTTATTAAGACTGGAATAGTATTTGTCTTGAACACAGTGCTGAATAAGTAGTACCAAGTACCTCCCAGACCCTATAAAAAAGTAGTGAGTGAGTGAGTGAGTGAGTGAGTGAGTGAGTGAGTGAGTGAGTGAGTGAGTGAATGAGTGAGTGAACGAAAAAACAATATAAGAAGGGTAACATAAAACAGGTATGACCACTAGGTCCATATCTCAGATGGAGAAACTGAAGTGCAAAACGCTTTTCAGAGACTTGCTCAGAGTCACATCATTAATAGCGAGTGGTGGCAGCACTCAGTCCCAAGTTTTCTTCTTCCACTATATTCATTTCTGGGAAAAGTTTGTATGGCTGTGACCATTCAAAGTATACCTGTCACTAACATCTTCAATGGCCATCTTCTCATCAGTAGCAAGCTATCTAGAATACATACAAAGCATTGAACTCTGCTGGTTTCTTTGAAAGGAGAGTTTTTACCAGCTACCGATCCCAATAGGTGAGACTGATTTTTTCTTGGCTGTGGCTGGTGGGACCATCTCTTCAGCACCACCTTTCATAGAATAGTGGTCCTTCCTGAAGCCTTGTGCACAAAAGCCATGGGGCTCCCACTGGCTCATTTCCTTGGCCCTGAGGGGCAAGCTTCTTTCTCCATGCTGATTCCCTCTGTTGTGGAGGACACTCCCTCTCATCCAGGTTCCACTCTAGCAGGGAATCAGCCTTTCTTTACCATGGTTCTTCCTTGCCCTGTAGCATGTCAACATTCTGGAATGCCCCCACCTGCCCTGACCCACAGGCCTCTGCATCTTTAGCACCATTGAACCTCGGGCAGGCCCACGTGGCATGCCACAAAGGATCATGAACTTGTCATTGCTAGTCCAGGGTCCATTTGCCCTTTAAGCTCTAGGGATGCTAGTCTCCATCCCTTAGGGTGTGGATTGTTGAGTATCACCGTCTCATAGCCCTCTCCTTTCTGATATACTACAATCTGCACAAAACATTCAAGAGATGAAAAAACAATCTGGATATAATGAAAGTTTTTCCTCTTAGCTTCAGAAATAGTGAGCCCCTGGTTCAGTTGCCAAATGGATACATTCATCATCATCTTCTTATGGAGGGTTAACAGTGGATCTTTGGGTACCGTGTCATATGCTATGTGACGAATCAAAGTCCACTGTCAGAGAAAGAGGGGGAGGAATACCACAGTGAGTGCCTACTAGCTTTGTGTGCTGGATAGAAGGAGGCTGCTCTTGTAGAGCTACTTAAGGGTGGTCTTGTCAATAAAATCCTATCACTTTTGCTTTATTTGCTGCATTATATGGAGGAGAAGGAATTCACCAGATCTATTCCACAGATAGAGAGAAAGGACTATATAAGGTTGTAAATACCACGGCCTGGGACCATTGACAGCCATCTTAGCAGTCTGCCTATCATACTGAGATTTTTAAATACCACTGTGAAAATAAAATCTGCCTAGAAGTAATTTTTAATTGCTGGGGCTAATGAAAAATGAATAGAGAAAATCTGATGTTAAAAAAAAAACATGCTCCTGAGCCAAATCACAGGCTGGTTGATTTATAAACCAAGATTTAGTATATGGTTACTTTTTGAATAAATCATTTTAGTGGGGCTGTTGCAGTTCTTATAACAAACCATACATCAGTGGTATCGAGCATGTTTGTAGATAGGTTGCCGCCGTCATTGGGTTCCTTTCTCTTAAACTCCATCTCTGGGGTGAGGAGGTTGGCTGTTAACTGCAAGCACAGCAGTTCAAGCCCATGAGCAGCTCTGCAAGAGAAAGATGAGGCTGGGATGTCCCGGAAATATTTATAGCCTTGCAAACCTGATGGAGGGCCCTTGTGAGCTGGAATTGACTTGATAGCCATTGTGGGTTTTTAAGCTCAATTTTCATCTTCTTTTGATGCTTCTTGCTTCATTCAATATTTGCCCACAGAATCTTTCAATACTGCAACTCAAGGCTTGAAATTTTTCTTCAGTTCTTTTTTTTAAAAATCATTTTATTAGGGGCCCATACAACTCTTATCACAATCCATACACATATCAATTATGTAAAGCACATTTGTACATTCATTGCCCTCATCATTCTCAAAACATTTGCTCTCCACTTAAGCCCCTGGCATCAGCTCCTCATTTTTCCCCTCC
>NW_022111368.1:40357776-40360629 GCF_000313985.2 Echinops telfairi
TGGAGATATAAACAATACCCTCCCCTTGGGTGGGTTAGTGCCCTGTGCCCCTGCTACCCATTTTATCTTCAGTTCTTTCCCGCATACGATGATGAGTAGGTCCTTCCTTTTTGCTTTTCTCATTCTCAGTCTTGGCACATTTTATTATAACATTTGACTTTATGTTCTGATGAGCTGTGGGATGACTTCAAGAGTAGCATGCACGACTCTAGCACAAGATCCTGTTTTTTTGCAAAAGCAAGAAGTGATCAGGGTGGATATCAGAGAGATTATGGAACTTGCTCTTCATCATGGAGTCGTTAAGGCACATGGAAAAAATGATGACGTCAAAGATCTTAACAGAAATGTCAAAGAGCAGGTCAAGAAGACAATATAGAATATTACACTTAAATGGACAAAGTGATATAGCCTAAAAGTGTAATAGGTTATAGCCCTTCTATATGACTGAAGTTTTTCAGAGCCCAACTACTGTCAACAGTATAAACTGTATTGTCAACATTAAACACAATGATCCCTAAGAGACGATCATCAATGCCATTATCAAAAGTGACAAAATAAGGAAGCTGTTGTTGTTTCTCTTTACGAAGGCTCTATTTGCATCTCATAGATTAATATCAGCTTGCAATAACTAGCACTTATAGGGAATACCCTAGAAGTGTTTCACACCCCTAAAATCCTGGCATCTAATGTATAACTTAAATCCCAGTGTGCTCTCCCCATGGCCTGCTGTCTCCACACCCAATTTAGATAAGCCATAGAACAACAATTTCCTTAGGAAATGGGAGAGAATGAAGGATACTACCTCCAAACAACTAACATAAAATGAAAACACAAAAATATGATAAGGTACAAGAGAAGAAATTCCATCTGACTAGACCTTCCTAGGTAGAAAACATGAGCAATGTCTATGGCGTCAACTACCAGAAAATCTAATCAATGAAAACTCTCATAACAAAGTTTCCTCTGCTCCCTGTCCTTGCAGCAGTACCAACAGGGATTGCGCTCACAGGGAATCCTGATGTGATGTTCAGAAAGAGCAAAGTTAAACTGTACATTTCAGTGATGCCATCTCTTGGTCATTTTTCCTCAACTATTCTCACCTGTCTTCTCTTCAGACATCATCGACCAAACCCAAAACCGAACTCACTGCCGTGGAGTAGATTCAGACACCATAAACAGAGGACAGGGTAGAATGGTCCCCATGAGTTTCCGAGAGTGTGTGTGTGATTGTTTACAGGACTAGAAAGGCTCTTCTTTTCCCCAAGGATCTGGCTGATGGATTTGAACTGGTGACCTCGTGCCCAATGCATAACCACTGCACCACCAGGACTCCTTGACCCTTGGAGAGAACCCAATAAATAATTCATAGGCACCTCATTAGTTGGATCCCTGAAGAAAGAAAGAGGATCAATTTGCTGTGCTTTCACTCGCCTACCCTTCCACAAGTGGGCTCAGACTACAGGTCTCTAAGATATGTTACCATGTGCACGTGTGCATCCTCACCCCATGTCCATTTCCTTCCTGGATTTTATAGAAATGTAAGGCAACAACAAAACTGGGTTAGTTAGAAATGGAAGAGTCCCAAGTAGTATAGTGATGTCATGGCTTGAATCGTGTGCCCCCCAAATGCGTGTTTTAAATCCTAGACTCTATGGGTAATAATTCCACTTTGTGATATCCAAGGAACCAGGGGACAAGCTGAAAGGTCAAGGAGCTTTCCTCAAGTCAACAGAGACAGAAGGGCTTCCTCTAGAGGGGTGCTCTGGATTTGGGCTTCCCGCCTCCTGAAATATGAGAAAATAAAAGTCTCTTTCTGAAAGCTATCCACTGTAGGATTCCTATCATAGCATCACTACATAACTAACCATTAAAATTAAAATTGAACAATTTTAATGGACAAACCATTAACATTGGAGGCTGTTAATCGGAGGTTGCAAGCTGAAGCTAATGCAGAGGTGCTTCAGAAAAAAAGACCTGCTTCCAACAGACAGCCATTGAAAACCATATACAACACTCTTCTACTCTGACACACAGGGATTCATCAGGAGTCAAGTCTGACGCTAACGCACCTGATTATAAATTTAAATGCATTTTGCCTAGGTCCCAAACATTCCAGCTTTAGTTACATGAGGCCCCCAGGATGATGTTTTAGGAACAGTCTGAAAAGGCAAAGGAAAAGAAAAAGTTTGGTAACTACACACACACACACACACACACACACACACACGCACACGCACACACACAAAAACCAACTAATAGAGAGTTAATTCCAATTCAGAGCAACTCTATACAGAGTTTCTAAGGCTTTATAAACCTCTATGAGAGAAGATCATTTCCTTTTTCTCCCTTGGAGAAGCTGGTGGGCTTGAACTGTTGACCTTGGGATTAGTAGCCCAACACCTAGCCCCTGGCACCTCAAGCCTATGAAAAGGAATTCCTGATCCTCTTCTTGAGGATTCACATCTGCTTTCTCAATTCCTCCCGGGGCCTTTGCTCTCTAAGGAGGGAGTGGCAGGGAGAGCACTCTGGTCAGGAATGAGTGAGTCAAAGGTAAAATGTGAGTCAGGAATTAAATGGAGAGAAAAAAGCAACATTAGATAAGTCTACGTTATTGTAAGTAGAGATAGCCAACAATAGACTTCCAAATAGATACTCCTCCGGCCCACCACTCACCCCCAGATAAGAACAGGATAAATTCTGAGTGAATCTTGGCTCTCTGCCTCCCAGCAGCTTGCTGGCAGCATATCAGAACACTGTCTCTCTCTCTCTTTTTTTTTTGGTTTTGTTTTGTTTTTCAATCATTTTATTAGGGGCTCATACAACTCTTATCACAATCCATACACACATCAATTG
>NW_022111368.1:40362030-40408873 GCF_000313985.2 Echinops telfairi
CCTCCCCCTCTCCCATGTCCCCCCGGAACTGTCAGTCCCGTTGTTTTCTCCTCCAGATTGTTCATCCAGCCCATCCTATCCAGACAGGCCTGCGGAGCACTGTCTCTCTCTT
Source organism: Echinops telfairi (assembly GCF_000313985.2). Taxonomy (NCBI): domain Eukaryota; kingdom Metazoa; phylum Chordata; class Mammalia; order Afrosoricida; family Tenrecidae; genus Echinops; species Echinops telfairi. The sequence goes on from NW_022111368.1 coordinate 40,362,143, forward strand.
GTCCAGAAGCTTCTCCCTACTCAGCAGGAAGCAGCATTTGAAAGAAGGCAATCTCTGCAGGCTTCCCTCTCTGGAAGCCTGGCCATGACCAAACCTTAGGGCCTGAGATGAAGAATTTAACCTCTAAGCCTCAGTTTTTTTTCAAGTAATACAAATGAGAATGACAAAATAAGGATGCTACCAGCTTCTTCCTTGTGCTGTTGTAACAATGAACAGCAAGGTAGCCAGCCCAGTGTCTTACCATGACTAGTTCTTCTTTTCCTCCTCTTCCTCGCCCAGACTAAACTCTACTCTGAGTGATCAGGATGCAAAGTCGCTTAGTTCTCTAATTTTAATTCATTTATTTCCATGGTACAATTGATGGAAAAGGCCCTGAGCTAAAAGCACCAACATATAAGACCAACCCAATTGCTTGCAATTATTTTAATAAGCCTAACTTTTTCCTATAAGACCTTTTAAAATATGAACAGATCCAAGGTAAAACCTGGATATTAGATTTTCCAATCATCCATATCTCACTCATGCAAATAAAGCCCTAAGCAGAATTTAAAGGACTGTATTATACTTGTTGTTCTCTACCTTCTCTCTTTAATCTATGAGTATCATTAAGCTGATTTTGAATATATTTAATTTTTTTAGATAGTAACCTTTCTCCAGTTACAACTATAATATTAATATGAACTCAACCCTGGAATCCTGTTATTAGAAATCTACTCATTTGAATATTGAAGGCTTTTTAATTTTTCAGGTGTCTGTAAATTTCTTGCCAGAGTGGGTGCTGTTTCAGACTTAATCCGGGGAGGAGGGCATTGTACAGGTCTGTGAGGACAAGGTCCAGCATGCCAGAGGGATAGATACTCAAGGTGGAAGATGATGAAATGAGAGCAACAGGAACCTCAAGCTCTGAATGAGCCCATTCTCTAACACCTTAGACTTTTCCAAAGAATCCAATTTCATTTGATACATAAAATACGACCCCTTCCAAAGCTCACATTCTACAGCAAAAGATGGATTTTGGATGTTATTTCAAAATAGAGAGGGTGTTTATCTCACATTGTCTTCCTGCTAGGAGAATAAATTTCTCAGCATAAATTTTTGCTCTCAGTTTTTGTTACCTATGAAAAAGGTGTAAAGAAACAGCATAAATTCATGTCTTGAAGACATAAATTAAGACAAGTGAGCAAGAACTCACCATGGAGATGTTCCTGGGAGGAAGCTGGCCAGTACACAGTGCTAAGGAAAAGCTCTCTCTGCTGCCCTTCCTTAGCAGATGCCCAGGAAGGAGAGACCCAGGAGGACCAGGGCAGACATGTTACAAAGAGTGGCTTCTCAGCTGTGTGTGTACACATGCATATATTTTTGGTTGCTATTGTCATTGTTGCTTTCTTTCTAGATCAAGATCCCTACTACGTATTCTGCGGTGTGGATTTGGAAGTTCTGGATGGGATAAAATGTACCCCCCCTTCCCTGGTGCCAGTCATCTCCACCAATCTTCCCCACCTGGGGTTGCAAAAGTACAGTGAGTTCCACAACAGCTTGAGGTTTGTGTACCTAAAATTCACCATCCTATGCAGAATGATGTAATAAAAAATGTCAGAACTTCTGGGAAAAGTGGGCTAAGGAGAACAACATTCCAAAACTTTGTTAGTAAAATTATTCGAATAAATAAATAAATAAAAGAAAGCAAATGTTTTGCGAATGATGATAGTAACCAATGTACAGATGTGCTTGACACAGTGGATGGATGGATTGTGATAAGAGTTGTATGAGCCCCCAATAAAATGATTTTAAAATGAAAAGTAAAATAATGTGCTGGGAAAAAAAACTTTGTTAGTGAACAAATTAAAAATAGGCAAAAATTAAAACAAACATAAAATAAGTATTTAAACGTGTAAAACTACATAGATATTTAAATATGGGATACAAAAGTCTAAATAAAAGTGGTAGCATCATTTAATATACTGATATATTAACTTTTATAGTATTAAAAACTACAATACGTACAGCCCTTTAGTTGGGAGCAGCCACTCAGGAGACAACTGGTTTTGTGCCTGGAGAAGCAGTGGAAGAAGGACATCCCAGATGCCGAAAGGGAAATAGACTGTGGACTTAATTTTCAAATTTTTAGAAGACTTGGCAGGTGCCCAGCTACCTTTTCTAAACATTCTGATCAAGACCTCATAGATGGTTCTTTATCCAGAAGGGAAAACATGGAACACAATTTCAAATTCCTATGGAATCCAGACTAACTGAGCCTACTGTGACTGGACCAAAATATAACAAACTCACTACCATCACGTCGAAAGCTGACTCATAAAGGAGCCCTGGTAGTATAATGGGTTGGTTACAGGTTGGGTTGCTAACCACAAGATCAGCAGTTCAAAACCACCAAGTGCTCCAAAGGAGAAAGACCAGGCTTTCTACTCCTAAAAGGAGTTAAAATCTGGCAACACACAGAAGCAGTTCTACTAGCTCTGTAGGGTCACTCTGAGTCAGAATCAATTAAGTAGTGAGAATGAGCCTGGAAGATCCCCTAAATCTAATCCCCTAATATTATAATCTTTACACTTTGAACTGAAATTATGCTGGGAAGTTACCTGTAAATCAAATATTTTATCTCATTAGTAAAATATATTTTCCTTGATCATGGCACTCCTTAAAAGAATTATGTGAGGACAACTTGACAGTTTAACTCCAAATTATAGATGAGAAATTTGGGGGGCAGTGAGTCTACGATAAAGATGATAAATTTTTTTATAAAGAAATAGCACAAATGATGACATATGTGGAAAATATCATCAAGGTCAACGAAATTGTTGAATGGGTGCATGTTTCCTATGTATGTTCTTTCACACAAAAAGAAATACTTTAGGTGAAAAAGGTAAGTACGGTGCTTACCTTGAGCAGGACTGGAAGCGTGTGCACGCACATGCTGAAGGATTGCAGCTTATTGCCTTAGTTGTGAAGTGGTGGAAAGAGGAGAATCTGAAATCCAACTTAATGTTAAAAGGCCAGATGTGGAGGATAGATGTAGCTCATAGCTTAAGTGCTGAGCAGAGGGAGCTGAAAGGTTTGAGGGGAGTGTGTGTGTATGTGTGTGTGTGTGTGTGTGTGTGTGTGTGTTGTATAGTCCCTCACAATTTAGTTCGACTGAGTACAGTTTCTACATTCACTTAGTATTTCTGGTGGACAAAATCATACAGAAGCAAACTCAATGTCATGCTTGTGCTCACTGTCCTCTAATAAGGATTTTATGGGGAAATTTGCACCATCAAAAGAGGCACAGAATAACCATGCCTAAAAAAATTCAGCTTCTCATCTCTTATCTTCATGCCCCAAATCATACAAATGGTCTTCACCCCACTACTAACCTCAGAGGTTGGGGCTCCAACTCACCCCGTGGTGCCGCTGAAAAAAGAATATGCTTCTGCGCAGCCTACTTCCAAGACAGCGCTCGAAGACAGCCGTCCTCTTTCCAATGAGACCCCACGAGCTGGAATCAACAGCAACTAACACCTCTCGTCTTCACTTCGTAATGTAGTTCAGAAAAAATATTCTTACGCACAGACCTCATTTTCTGTTCAGAATTCTCAGAAGAAACAAGAAGTCCCTGTTACCTTCCCTGTTACCTTTCAGATGATGAGTGAGGTGGGATGAAGAATGATGCTGATTTGTCCAGGACTCTCTGCATCAAGTCTGCCCGGTGAAGTGCAATTGATCGTCACACGGAAGAGCAGTGTCGTTTGCAGAAGACGTTCGCAGAAGCCAGGTACGGGGAGTCGATAAGCAAAAGAAGAAAGCAGCTCTAGGGCCAGACTCTGTTCTGCACAGGTAGCTTCTTGTCCCTGAAAGCGGTTCAAGCCCCAGGGAGCACATGTCAAGAGGCACCACTTGCCTTCCTTGATGCTGACCTGAGTTTAGAGACCTGTCCCAGATGCCCCCTGTTGCCCTGTTTCATTTGTTAAGATACAATCCACAACAACAACACAAATAAGTCTGTGTTGGACAAAGTACAACCAGCATGCTCCTTAGAAGCTACAGAGACGCCTCTCACATATGTTGGGCATGTCGTCCAGAGAGCTCATCCTGGGAAAGGACATCATGCTCGGGACAGTAAAAGGGCAGGGATGAGGGGGAAATGCTCGAAGAGAGGGACGGACACACTAGCTGCACCTGTGGGCTCCAGCCTGACCACCCTGTTGAGAGTGCTGCAGGGACAGGCAGGGCTCTGCTCTGAGTCAGAAGTGACTCAGTGACACCCCCCACCCCCAACAACAACCACCCACACGTTTGCCTGCCCTTCATTTGAAGCCTCTAGCTGTCTCAGCAACTCTGTGAGACAAAACCAGGAGCACAGGCATTGTGACATCGACTTGTTCCCATTGCTTTTGTTAACCGGTTGACCCCCAACTCATAGCCCTCCACGCACAATGGAAGAAAACACTACCCATCCTATGCCATCCAGTTGACAGATCATAGGTAAGATGATTGTGGTCCGGGGTGGGGGAGGGTGTTCACTGCTAGGCCTTTCTTCCTTGTTCCTCTTCCGTCTGGAAGTTCCAAGGCAACACGTGCATCACCATTGCAACAGTGTTTAATGGAGCGGTCACCATGTATGCAATGTAATTGCGAAAGAAGGTAAAGGCCCAGCCTCAAGAATATGGCCACCTCACAGCAAGCCCTCTGGAGTCCATGGTGATCGTCAGTCACAGAATTTCTGCTTGGTTTTGTTTTTCTCTGTAGCTGCAACCTATGTCTTCTGTTCTATGATGGCCAGGACCACCCTGTGCCCTGCAGGACGCTGAGCACCTCTGGCTAACCCTGGCTGCATACCAATCGGTCTCCTCTCGGACTGTGAATGTCCCAGATGCGCCGAGGGGAAGAAGAGCTCCCTGGATAAGAGACACTGCCAAAGGCTTTTCACTTGGCCTCTTAGTTCTGACTCTGCAGATGCCGCCGGCCGTGGCCACGTCCAGAAATTAGCCTTCAAGCTGTTTTCATTCATTTACCAGGGAGAAGAAAATATTCCTGCTTGAATATGGTAGGGGGAAAGAAGAAAAAAACCATAGCAAAGAAAATAGTTCTTTTTTTTATTTCTTCATCTTGTTTCCTCCCTTCTTGACTACATAAAATTTTAAGCTCATAAAATCCTCAGAATCACTTGTGTAAAACTGCATCTGGCAAGACACCTACGTATGCCTCGGAGACAGGGCCGTGCTTACACTGTTGATTCAGGGCTAGAAGCTAGTTGAGCTCCTTCTGGTGCCTCTCTAGCTCTGTTGCTCACCCGTGTTTTTTGGTCTTAGGAAAAGAACCTACCATCTTTTTGACAAGCAGGTGACTTCTCTGTCCAGGGTTCTGTGGTCCTGGGAGGTCGCCGTAGATGCTGCTCTCTGGAGACCATGTGGTATAACACAGGGAAATCATGTCTGGTTCTTGGACAATTCTGACAATTCTGCCCAGTGGATCAAAGTATTTCATGGCCAGTGCAGAAGTTCACTCTCTTTCTGTCCGACATAACGGGCAGTACTAAGATGGTCACTGCTCTCGGTCTGACAGTGAGAAAATGCCAAGGCAGAAGTGACAACTGATTGAAGTGGACTCTGAGCATAAGTAGAAGAGCCCTGTGTTGTCATATCAGTACCAGTTGAATCCATTCTGACTCATGGCAACCCCGTGAGTAGACATGTGCTCAACAGGATTTTCCATGGCCAAGATTGGGAGGCTTTCTCCCGCCATCCAGCGTTCCAGCCCTAGAGGCCCACAGGAGCAGTTCTGCCCTGTCCTAGATGCTTGTTAGGAGTCATAGTCCACTCGGTGGCCATGAGCTTGGAGTTTGGGGAATATTTTGAAAGTCAATCTCCAGGTCTTTCTTCCAAGGTAGCTCTAGATGGATTTGAACCTCTGTCCTTTCAGTTAGCAGCTGAGTGTATTTATCATTTACCTACCCAGGGACTTCTTTGTTGTAACGAAGATTTGGGAGTTACAGGATTTCATGTCATTGGGGTAGAACCCAACCTGAGTGATTGTCCCATCACCTGCTCCTGACTCAAGTTTCAGCCGCCAACATGGTGAATGGAAGGCTTCCTCTGATCCACTTCTATTTCACACATGTGCACACACACACACACACACACACACACCCCGCATGCAGCACAGGGCCCTAAACCCATACCTCTGCACATCCCCCTGATTTTTAGATCTGGACAATTTCAGTACTGACACTTTGCCTTCCCCCTCTGTAAGCCAGGGGGCAGAATAGAGTTGGCTCCACATTATTCAGTGATTTTTTTTTTTTGCTTCTCTCTCCCATGTGACTGGCAAGCACTGCAAGGATGTTGAATATGCCCCATCCAACTATGTACCCCAAGCTCCACCACAGACCCTAGCATGCTGTCCACTCAAACACTGAACTGCATAGTCGAGTGCCACAAGCAAAGCGGAAGGGTAGCTCTTTGGGGGGGGGGGGGGGGATGTTTCCTACAAAATTACTGAGAAGGGACAGAGTGAGAAGACAGTGGGTGGGAATATTTGTGGAAATATATGTAGGAAAGTTTCAAAAGTTAGATAAGATTATATACATACAAGTGATTGAAATCACAATATAGAAGGTTTGGGGGGGGGGTTTCTCCCCCCTTTACTGCCAGGAAAATTTCTCATTAATTATACCATGCTCCAAAAGTTGTGCTTTATCAGCTATCAAATAAAAGACTTTTTATCTCTTTCTGGGTCTATAGTCAACAAAGAAAATTCAGCTCCTAGTTAATATCTGATGAATCCCGGATGACTCCAGAGGGGACCGGCTCAATAATCCAATAGCTCATTTCTCTCTCGTCCTACTCAGCTCTCCCAGACAGTCAACGCCGACAAAATGAAATATGATATTGATCTTGCATGGCATTGTTCAGTCTCCCTGAATCTTTGGGGGTCATTTGCTGACTGATAGATTAACACAAGAGTGCTAATCACTTTGGAAAGAAACTGTCGGGGACATGCACATCTGCTGGATGCTGGACTGAGTAACAAGACAGTCAGCCTCTCCCTCTTGGCCGTGTCCCATAACTACACTCCGTGAGACTATGCTGGGGACACGGAAGTTATTGCCACGGCACACTACTCTTCTGTCCCCAAATGGGGGTCATCCTTAAACCCAGCCTCTTGTCTTGGAGTCCTTGTTTCTAGATAACCTGAGGCCTAAATAACCAAAAGAATGGTAAACCAAAAAACCAAACATGTTGCCACAGAGCTCGTGCCAGCTCTTATTGACCCTATCGGACAGAGTCGAACTGAGCCATCGAGTTTCTGAGATTGTCATCTTTATGGAAAAACTGCCTCACCTTTCTCCTCCATGGAGAACACATGTTCTGAGCACATCATCACTCCGTACCATGTCTGAGCACATCACCACTGTGCCACTGGGCCGCCTCCAAATAATAGTGATGGTACAAGGTTCCCCATAGTTATACTCATTTTCTTGGGGAGGTGATAAAGTGTGGTGGCTGAGAATACAGTCTGCGGACCTAATGGGTCTGACCGCAAACCCCAGCTTGATAGTGATTAGCTAGGAAAGTCACTTAACATTTCTGTGCCTGTTTCTGGATGCATGCAGTTGCCTTCCACAAAGATTTTCTGGGACGATTAAGTGAGTTGATTTGTGGGAAGTAGATAGAACAACATCTGCCACTTAAGTAACTCTAGTACAGCTAGGTCTTCTTGTAAAAAGAGTGAAAGAGGTAGACATACCTCTGTGTGTGTTTATTCATATTGACATGGACCCTCTGAAATAAGCATGACTATTATAATCATGTCACAGAAGGAAACCTCAGTGATGAAGAGGTAACCATGACAATGAATAAACAGTCATTGGAGCTAGAACATGTTTACCCTTAAGATGCATGTTCTTCACCACTAGGCACGTTACTCAATAAATACCTATCGAGTACGTATAATAGAGCACTTTGCTATGCTCTGGGCTTTAGAATCTGTCAATTGCAGAACGGGAATGAATGGGTGGGATGAGAAACAAAAGGTATTCTTCTTGTTCTTTCAAGGATGCTCCTGCCATGAAAGCGACATCTTTGTACCCTCTGACCTTGCAATCACTCATCACTCAGAGGGTTCTCTCTGAGCAGCATTCTAGGAGCATTTCATAAACTAATTGGGATTTCCTGGGTCCCATTCACTGGAGCCTTCCCCTTTGTTAAGTGCCAGCACCCTGCTCTGGTTAGCTCAGATGGCAATTCGTTTACAGCTCTCCAAGGAACTGGAGGAAAATTGATCAAGCATCAGTGAGTGCCACATCTCTAAGCATGTTCAAACTAAAGCTTAAATGTTGATGGTGGAACAGATTTCTAAATTGGACCGTTCAAGTCTGCAATTCAAGACACTAAAATAAGAACTCTGGAACCTGGTTCTAATGGTGGGATTTCTTGGTCACATTGGAAGAAAACATTGAATAACCTTGAACTCTAGGAGATCCCTAATTTTAGTGCTCCTTCATCAATCATGACAGATAGCCGACCAATTCAGGACCTCACCTGGGAGCCCATTTGAGCTTGACTACACCAAGATGCTTTATGGTCCTGCATTTTAGTCCAGAAACTAAAAGGAATATCTCCATGATGGAGGGGATTCCAGCTACAATGTCTAGAGAGTAAAACAAACAAACAACATAAAAAACAGTCTGGGAAGTGGAAGATTGGAATGTAGTTGATACTGTTAAATGTAGCCTATTTAACTAAACAACCTTATTGTTTTCTTTCAAATGATTTAATTTTCCTACTCTTTCGCAGATGAGATACTGCCCTGTATTATTTTAATTTATCTCTGAGGAAAATGCTATCATAGCTCTATCTATCGTCAGCCCTTCATAGACAAGCTGGTAGAAAACAACCAAGCTTACTGCCTTATTTCCCTGCTTCTCTGAGCACACCTTAAGGCTTCTGGGTGTGTCCTATGTAAATCACACTCACCTGCCTTCCTTAAGTCCTTTTCTGTTTCTGGCTCTGATGCTAATCCTATCTTCCTATCCTCTCCACTGGGGGTGGGGGGGGGGGAATAGACTCTAAGATATTGTTCTTGATGTTCCTTTCAGAGTTTAGCTATAAAGGAACAAAAAAAATAGAGTATTAGCTAGAAGGTGAGATGAAGATAATATTCCTTTTTAAAGGGAGCTGCATGATATTATAGTATCTTTGCTGTTGAAAATCATACAGTAGGAATTGTAAAATTAACAATGCCAGGGAAGGGTACTGGTAGGAAAACAAACTCTTACAAAAGCAAAATTTTATAAAAGGCAATTACTTTAAAGGGGAAATATAATCTTTGCTTTTTCCATCTCCAGTATCAAGAAAAAAAATAAAATAAGATATAAAACTGAACATTTCTGACATTCTGGGGTATTTTGTACAGATTTTATATTTTCACACTCAAAATTCCATTTCTACCATTTTTAACATTTATTTCAAGGTGTTTCAACATAAAGCCATTTAACCTACTCCCTCCTCAAGCCTTCATAGAATGATTGCTTTTAAATTGAAAAGGGCAAAAGCCTCTAGGTCCCCAAATGCTTACTTATCACAATACAGAGTCAGGCAACTCCTCTGCAGCCCCATGGCACTGTCGCTGTCTGTAAACTCACAGAGAAGATGCATCTGTCTATCATGCTCCTAGGATAGATCAGATCCATGAAACTTGGCCACCATCATGACCATCAGTGTGCATTTTGCATTACCTTCTTGAACTTTACCCCAGTCTTAATGAATTAGAATCTCCAAGTGTGTTACTCTGGGTAGATTAGAGAAATAAATCAAGAGAAATTCATATGTGCATAAGAAAGAGTTTTATATAAAGGGTAATTGTACATTAAGAAAGCATCTCAACCCAGTCCAGTTCAAACCCTTAAGTCTGATATTAGCCCATATATCCAATACCAATCTATAACGTCCTCTTCAGGCTCACAAAACACATGCAATGATGCTGAATGCAGGACGATCATAGGCCAGTGGGTAGAAAGTCTTTGGATCCAGTGGCAGCGTAAGCATCTCAGCGCTGGCAGGGGTTTCCACGTGGCTTCTCCAGCTAAGGGCACCAGCATAGTGCCCTGTGTCTTGTCAGTAGGGTGTCTTCCAGGGAGTGAAGAGAGAGAGAGAGTCATCTTCCGCCTCCAAGGAGAAAAAAAAAACAGATTTCCCATAATTCTCAGGAGAAAGCCATGCCTACACAGAGGCTTCACTGGCTGTGATCTGATAGACAGACTAGATTCCACCCCTTCACTCTTAATCCTCTCAAGTCCCAAATTGACACCAGATGATGTAACCACCACCCCGAGGGAGGTGAGAACAAAAGGGGAGGATACACTGAACTGCTAACTCCTAAGTAGAGAAAGTATCTCTGATGCGGGGTTTGGTTTGGTTTTCTTTCTTTTCTTCTCTTTTTCATTCATTCAGTAAGTTCTGGTTGTGTACCTCTGGTGTCTCAAGCCCCGTGCTTCACTCCGTTCAAGTGTGCAAGACGAAAACAAGATGGCCTCTGCCCAAGAGGTTCATAATGGGGAGGGAGAGAAAGGGGAGCCAGTCAAGGGCAAGTCAACAGTGTGAAGTGCGGTGACCGAGAGGGTACCAGTGTGCTGAGGAGAAAGAAGCTGTCAACCTGACTCCTGGTGGCATGGGTCACAAGTTCACCACAAAAACCAGGCTTCTTGGGATGAGCTCTGAGTGATAGCAAGCACTGACTAAGAAGGTCATAATGACTTGGAAATAGAAAACAGAGGTGTTGATAAGATTGCTGTCACCCACTGTGGTGCCCCACGGCGTCATCCTCTCCCCACCCCCCATGGACTTCCTCCCATACCAAACATTGCAAAATCTTTACAGATGTTTATTATCCATTTTAATCATAGACTCATATGACAATATCCATTTAGGTGGTTTAAATGGAGTGTTTCTTAGATTACTTACATACCAACAATAAATTTGTTTAATAAAATCATTTTAGTTTCAATTACAATCGTATTATTCACAGCATTGTTAGTACCTGGGCAGAAGTCTTTTAAAATTTTGTACTTCTTTTCTTTTAATGACTACTTCACACCTGGGTGCACAAATGCTAATGAGCACATTATTGCAGCTAAAATACTAGACATGTTGAAAAGAAAAAAGTCAGTGACCGTAAAACACTGGCACGGACAGAAACAACAGTGCATACGCAGATGGCACCATGGCTCAAAGCATCGTTGCATCTGGGTAATAGCAGCAACTCTGACCAGAGCACATGAGAGGTTTGAAAAGTCAATCGGCTGAGAGTTTTCATCTTATAGGTATATTGACACATGTACACTGGACTTACCCCAAAAAGTGCTTTTCTGGTTACAACTAGCTACAGAAATATTTTTTTATAAAACAATACATCTCTGCTGAAACACAGTACAAAAGTTTTATAGATAGTCATTTCGGTGCCGTTCCCAGTGGCAGTGTTGCCATGTGTGGTGCACATCCCCCACAACACCACTGAATAGAAATACTTCCAGCTTGAAAACAGCATTATTTTATTTATAGTTCTTGGTTTACTTGATTAATGCCTATTGCTCACATCTTCAAATGCTTTTAGACAAGATGTTGTTCCAATAATTCCTCAGTCCAGAACTGGTCCAAGTGAAAATACCAGCTGCCATCAAGTGTACTCTGACTGCTGTATCAGAGGAGAGTTGTGCTCCATGGGGTTTGCAATGGCTGGTTTTGCAGAAGTAAGTAGTCAGGTACTTGTGTGTGGACGCAAACCTCTGAACTTTTGGCTAGCAGGCAAGTGTGTTAACTGTTTACCCTCCCCAGACTCCTGAGAACTAATATCTGAGGGTTTGTTCTGTGCTAAGTGACAACTCACAGCCATCGAGTCAATACCAACTCATTGTGGCACTAAAGCACAGGGGAGACCTGTCCCAGTGAGTTTCTAAGACTGTAACTCTTTAGGGTAGTAGAAGTCCATCTTCAGCCCCTATAGTGGCTGGTTTCAAACTGCTAACCTTGCAGTAAGCAGTAACCCGGCAGTAACTGCTATACCACCAGACCTCCTAAGTAACAGGAGGAATCACAAGTATTGTAGAGCACATTCCCTGCCCACCTACTTAAGAAAGAGGGATTTGGAGAAGAGGGAAATTTTCAGCTCCACCTTAATAAGAGGTGTTTTTAATTAAAGAGTAAAATTAAGGGAGAGACAGGGCATCAGGAAAGACACGTTTTCAATATAAAGTGGAAACATATTCTGCCTATGGATCCAAGACTATGTAAGAACCAGAGAGGTGGTTCTGTGGGTTTGACAACTTAGACGTGACAATAGCAATGGACTGTCCTATTAACATGGATAACATAAGCTAAAGGGATCCTGGATGTCCTGGTCACTTAGGTTTGAGGTTTTGAATGAAAACCCGCTGTTGGCTCCCATTACGTTGACTCTAACTCCTAAAGACACCATGAGACAAAAGCACCACCAGGTGGGGTTGAACAAGCAACCTTTCTGTTAGTAGGTAGCAATTTAACCACTGTGCCACCAGAAGCCCTCCTAGTAGAATGATGCATTCCCAACATATCTCTAAGACCAACTTGGTAATTCCAGGGCAGATGTGGTTTTGCAGTAAATTGTTGAAAACCTATTCTACTAAACTGCATAGCAAAGAAACTTTTTGACAACAAAATTGTTTTTATAGGCCAATGTTGACTAATGGTAGGAAGAAAGTTGTGTTAATCTGATCATAAGAAATTCCATTCTAGGAAAAAATAATTGCTTATTACTAGAAGCCTGGCTTAGAAGCTAATGGGAAGGAGACCTCACTCTCCTATGAATTGGGTAAATCACCCTTGATATCCTATGAGCAATTCCAATTTCCAATTACCAGTGAGGTCCATTGTTAAAGAACTAGAAATAGCACACTTCCAGGGATTACTGAGGAAAGTTTACCAGGAACATTAAGGGACTCAGCGAGAGAGGTCAAGCACCGCTATGGCTATTCCATAGGTAGGTGTGATGCCACGAGGACAGACAAGCTACAAAACCGCATGAACCTGGAACTGGTGTTGTAACCTAGAGTTGACAATGAACACAGCCATTGGCAACTTGTGCCAAGGCACAGAGAAACACAGGGAAATAGATCCTATAACCCTCTTATCCTGTCTCTACAGTCTTATGGGCCCTGCCCACAGGCCAAACCAGAAGCCAAAGAGCAAGCAAACCCGTTGATTGGAGGCCAGACACATCAGTTCCCAGGGCCCAAAGCAGGGTGAGGAGGGTTAAAGGTGGTTCACAGGAAAAACCAAAGAATATCCAGGACAGGGACAAGACTCAGCTGTGGGCAAGACATGAAAGTTGTCTTTCAGTCATTTAAGTCATCCGTCCAATCAAATTTCAGCTTTATTCAGATGACCAGTTTCTATGACCCCACCCATCTCAATCTACCTGCTCAATCTGAAAACACATCAGTTCTGATCATTTAACTGGAAGATTCCACAGCCTACAAAAAGTTCTGAAGTCCCTCATTGTTCATACAGAAAGTCTGCAACATGAGCCTCAACACACAGTGATCTATCTATATCTCCAATTTTATGCCCCACTCCTTCTCTGCCTGTATCTGATTACCAGATAATGGGATTTTTCATTGCCCCCTAAATAATGACTTGGCTCATATAGCTGTTGTTAGGTGCAATTGAGTTCATTTTTCACTCCAAGTCACCGCCTGTGACGGAGAAGAACAGCCCCATAGAGTTTATGAAGCTGTAAACTTTCTAGATCACTAGACCTTGCTCCTGCAAAGTAACAAGAAAGGTGTGAACCAACAAGATTTCAGTTAGCAGCTGAGAATTTAAGCCCTGAGCCACCAGGACTTTACTCATAGTGTGTTCTTAACTCTCCAGTTTTAGTCTATGCTTAAGATTCTTCCAAATCCTAACTTCTCCAAAAAGCCTTTCTGGTCAGATACATTGGTTGTACCCTCTCTCTGCTCTTCACATGGCCCCGTGATTAGCTGTCCTTTTAAGCCTTTACCTGGCAAGCGTCTTTTTTCTTAACTCCATCGTCAATTCAAGCTACTTCAAGGAATAACATGTGTCCCTCACCCCTGAACCCCATGTCCTTAGTCCAGTCCTCTAAATCATACTTAATGGTAAACGCCTCCCTAAATTGTTCTTAAATTAATTGATGACAGATATGAGAAAACTTCTTTAGTTTGCTTCAACGAAAAAAATATATAGATTTAAAGTAACCAGGAATGATATTTTGGCTGAATACATTTTTAAGAGATTTTTCCAATTGGCGTGGCTAGCAATTCGATGGTTTTGCTAGCTCCTGTCACGTGGGACTACTTCAGACCAAGCATTTATATAACAAATTCAGTCTGTATCACAATGAAAAATGCGCTAATCAAGAGCTCTGGTTATCATAGGAACAAGGTACAACTCAGAAAGTTATACAGAAATTAATCCATTAGAAATTAATATATATCAGGCATCAGAACAAAAAATCATGTCATTGTGAATGAGGGAGAGTGCAGAGTAGAGACCCAAAGCCCACCTGCCCACCTGTAGGCAATTGGACATCCCCTTACAGAAGAGTCGTGGGGAGGAGAAGAGCCAGTCAGGGTGCAGTGTAGCAACAATGAAACATACAACTTTGCTCTAGTTCCTAAATGCTTCCTCCACCCCCACTATCATGATCCCAATCCTACCTTACAAATCTGGCTAGACCAGAGGATGTACACTGGTACAGATAGGAACTGGAAACACAGGGAATCCAGGGCAGATGATCCCTTCAGGACCAGTGGTGAGACTGGCGATACTGGGAGGGTGAAGGGAGGGTGGGGTGGAAAGGGGGAACCGATTACAAGGTTCTACATATAACCTCCTCCCTGGGGGATGGACAACAGAAGAGTGGGTGAAGGGAGACATCGGACTGTGCAAGATATGACAAAATAATACTTTTTAAATTATCAAGGGTTCATGAGGGAGAGGGGAGCTGGAGGGAGGTGGGGAAAGTGAGGAGCTGATGCCAGGGCTTAAGTGAGAGCAGATGTTTTGAGAATGATGAGGGCAATGAATGTACAAATGTGCTTTACACAATTGATATATGTATGGATTGTGATAAGAGTTTTGTGAGCCCCCAATAAAATGACTTAAAAAAAAGAAAAAATGAATATATGCATTTTGATAAATACTCGTGGGTGAGGAGGACCCAAGGATACATATCAGCTTTTACTTTTACCCAACCATTATTCCTCAGCCCAGAAAATTGTTATCCAGAAAGGGGGTAAGAGACCTTCATGGAACCAGGGCCTATCCCCTCGTGCCAGGATTTGTTATTAGACTGTCCCACTAGATCAGCTGTGATTCTTGGCAGGCAAGTGTTATATTGAAGCCTTTTCAATTATAATGACTAAAGGAATTTTTTTGTGAGATTTAATAAGCATGCTTGCTTCTTTAATGGTTTTTTATACATTCTCGGGCAGCTCAGATACTGCCATCACAGCATAAAATTCCAGACTTTTTGGAATATTTTTCATGTTTCTTTTTAATGATCTCATTCCACAGATCATTTTTCTGGCTCAGCAGGACTTTCAAAGACAAGATCTCAGAGTGATCACACAATACATAAGAGCAATTTGGGGATTGCCAATCTGCTATACAACAATGGACAAAAAGGTGCAGAAAGAAAAAAAAACTGAGATAAACACATTATCCTTCAGGAGTTTATAATCTAGTTATACAGACAACGAGAACACAGAACTTACTGAATGAAAGATAACAGCTCATAATCAAGATGCTCTGTGACAAAAAAAAAAAGGTAGTTTTAGAGTTAGAAGACAATGGTTTGAATCCCAACTACCTGTGTTAGGTTGGGTTGGCTAGAGAATCAAATCCAGTGACACTCACATATGCATAAGAAAGACCTTTATATCAAGAAGTAATTATATATCAACAAAACATCCCAGCACAGTTCAACTCAAATCCATGTGTCAGATATTAGTCCCTAAGTCGAACTTGAGACTGATACAGCCACATGCAGTGATACAGAATGCAGGGACATCACCAGCTGGTGGGTGCAGAGTCATGCGGATGCAAGACCAGTGAAAATGTGGCAGGGCTCCACCAGCTTCAAGGTCACTGGCAGAGTCCAAGCAGGGCTGAAGAAAAGGGGAGGATTCCAGGGCCCTTTTCATAAAAGGCCACAACCCTCAAGGAGACAGCCTCAGGCTGAGCACTGATTTACAGGTTGGAGACCACCCCGAGACTTCTATATATCTTCAAATTGACATAAAATCATCTGACTACCACAACAGGGACGCATCTTCAGAAGAATTACTTAAGCCCTTTGAGCTCCAGAATTGTTATCTGGATTGTTACTTGCCTATCAGAGCCATTTTCAGGATTTAATACTGAAATGACAGGGATGAAAGACAACTTGGTAAAGTGTAAATCTTAGCACATTCTCATTCACCCCACAGTTTTTTATTGGAAGCCCTATTTCCCCCAAGAACTGTCTTCGGGATCAGTAGAATTCCAAAGAGCTTCCAAAGCTGTGATCCTTACCTTCAAAGAGATCAGTGAAGCACAGCCTCTGGAAGGACTAACTGGTGGAGTCGAAAATCAGAAGGAGAGCGTGGAACCTGAAACATCCAAACCTTATGGGACATGTACAGAGTAGATTGTTGTTGTCAGTTGCCATTGAGTTGGCTCCGGCTGGTGGGACCCCATACCCAACAGACCAAACCATTGTCTTGTCCTATGCCATCTTCATAACCATTAATATTTTTGCAGAAATTGTTGCAACAATGGCATAGTGCATTCCAATACAGGGGGTCATCTTCCAGCACTCTGTGAAGCAGTATTCTCTGTGCTCCGTGATGCTGTCACGGGCTAGCTTTGGGAAATCGATTGCTAGGGTCTTCTTCGTACTACAAAAAGTACAGTGGGTTGTTGTTGTTAGGTGCCAGGAAGTCAGTTCCAACGCATAGCAAAATGAAACAGGGCTGGGCCCTGTGCCTTCCTCACCACTGTTCCTGTGTTGGAGCCCATTGTCGCAGCCAGCGTGTCAGTCAGTCTTTTCAGGGGCTTCCTTCTCTTTTGCTGCCCCTCTATGTTCCCAAGCATGATGTCATTCTTCAGGGACCCATGTCCAGCTATCATATATATAGATATTAAAATTAGTCAGGGAGAAGGAAGTGCTCGTTCTGAAATATTTGTTTTTTAAAAGAGGCAATAGAGTCTTCCTAAAGATGGGCAAATTTGGCTCTAAAACAAAAAGGTGTAAGACCTATTGTAGAGAAGGAAAAGCTGCGCACCTGGGCTTGTTGAACTCCACGAGGCGAAGTGAAGTCATTGAACAGTTGTTCACATTATGTTCCTCACATTAGGAACACTGAAATCAATAGCATTACTCTAAGCCAAATGCCTATTAAGCATATTAAGCAGCGGAACCTGCTGACTATGCTCAGATTTGGAGAGATCCCTCTTTTCTCAGGCAAAAGGAGTTATTCTCAGAGATGTAAACAGGCACTAAAAGAGCGAGTCAGCCCAGGAGCTTTCCAGGGCATCTGGGGCTCAGTCCAGTGATGCTATGCTTCACCTTTTGGATCAGCAGCTAGCGGCTGCCTGCAGCACCCCTTCAGCAAGAATGAGAGGGCTTTGTCTGAGCTCAGCTGGAGAGCATGTCACCGTGAAATATTGATGATGACCTTGGGCCCCAAGTGGCAGCATGGAAGCTCGAGCTTCTCGTTGTCAGCCTTTTATAAAACTGTCCCAAACCTCCCCTGAGTCCCGAGGGAGGAAAAGTGAGGTTTGGAATCAGAAATCCTTGAAGAGCTCGGTTAGTTCCACGAGAGTAGAGTCGGGAAACCGAGAAGTCCTCATGCCATTGACCATGGTCACCGAAATGCAAAGGTCCTCAGCTCAGCTTTTCGCTAAAGCTCACAACGGTTTCCACTGCAGCCTCTCAATAGTCCAGCCAGGGGTCCCTGGGTGACATCAATGGCCACGTGCTTGACAACTAGTTGAATAGTTGGCAGCCTGAACCTATCAAGAGGTGCCTCCAAAAATGGGTCTGGCAATCAGCTGCCAACAGGTCCAAGTCTTTATAATCACCAGGAGCAGTACGACTCTGTAAGCAAGGGGTCACCGTTAGCTGGTGCAGCTAACCAGAGTAGTCCAGCAAAAATAGAGGTGTTCACATTGACCTGCTCGACTATCTGAAGATACTGTTGACCTTGTGTTTGACCTTGTGTAGATCAGTGTCTACTGTGCGGGTGGAAAGAGGGAGTATGAAAACAAATTATAATAGAATAATAGCAGAATAGCTAATTATATAACAAGTTTGTTCAAAGAGTTCTACTCTCTTATGTTACTTTCCTTGCTTTGAAAGGCAGAAGCCCCAGAGGAAATGCCAAATTCATTTATTCATATCTAAAGAGGAAGATACAAATGTAAAATCCTGCTTGCTAATGGGTCCCTGCAGCAGTTCTGAGTAGAATCACCACGATCCCTATTATTTTGTTGTTGTTCCAATTCATGATCTCTTGTCATTGAAAGTTGTTCCTGGGTGGAACAAACTGTTAAGCTTTGAGTCTACAGAGGAGCCTCAGGAAAAGAAAGCCTGGTGAGTTCATTCAAAAAATAAGCCATTGGAAAACATATGGAGCATAGTTCTCCTCTGATGCGCGTGAGGCCACCAAGAGTCCAAACGGACTTGACAGTGAGTGGGGAAATGTCATTGAGAGGCGCTCTCTGCTCTCTTGCATGACAAGCTCCAAATGACTTGGATGACCTCAGCTGCAGAAAGTGTGATAATTCACTGTCTAAAAACCTCTTGGACATAAAAGCTATGAAAGTTTACCATGAGAGAAGCAGCTAGATCCCACTAGATCAAATCCACTGCCACCACGTCAATGTTGACTTGGGGTTTCCAAGTAGACTGGGGTAGGTAAACATGCAGGGCTGCTGTGTGCTGTTGGGTTGGATCCAACTTACAGAGAGAATCCATGTGACAGACCAGACCTGCCCCCAAAGGGTTTTTCTTGACTGAAATCTGTATGGAAGTAAGATAGCCAAGTCTTTCTCCCGCTGAGGCATTTCCAGCCGCCAACCTTGGTCAGCAACTGAGCATTTAAATGTTGGTAGCCAAGAGGCTCAGCAAAAGAGCAAGGTTCGCAAATATTCACATTTTCCTTCATCAGAATCATAAAGGAAAAATTCCCAGGGTCCACAGGTGGATGTATTTTCGGGTTTGGGATGGTCTGTGGTGCCGGGTGGAATTGAGACTGTTCAGGAACATGTGAGAGAGGCAGAGTGGAGGGACAGCTGGAGAAGCAGACAAGGAGCTGGCCTGGTTGCTCATGCAGTCTGCTACCAACCAGCTGTTCTCCCCAGTGGCCCTCCATTGGCTGTTGTTGCGTGGGGACAAGGAAAGACTGACCACAGTGGCCTCTTGACATTCTCAGGCCAAAGTGCAACAGCTGCTGCTCAGTCTCTGACTGCAAATGGTGAGCGTGTCCTCCTGCAGCTAATGCTGTCTCATGCAGAAGACAGAAAAAGACCCCGGTGGCACTACCTAGAGCACAATCCTCAGAGGAATGCCCTGTGCCCTGTGAGAAGCAAATTATCCATCATATGCCAATAACTAGAAAGCTTACTTGCCCTTCAGGAAGGTGAGGAAAAGAGAAAACATGTTCCCAGCTGATATCACGAGATGTGGGAAAAAGTGATTGCAATATATACTCAGTTGTTATTGGACATCTGAGGGGTGTGTAAAAAAAATGAGTGGAGTATATATAGTCACTCATTATTGGACACCTACTGTTCCGAAAATGTTGGTAAGATTTTATACCAAGATTTTGCTAAGATTACTATGTACCATGTTGGCATTGTGACAGACTCTGCTGTCTACATAAGGAAATGGAAAGTAAGAGAGGTTAGGTGACTTGTGCCATATCACACAACCAGGAACAATTGGCTCAGGATCTGAATTCAACTGTAAAAGACACCAAATACCGCCTGGTCAGGCTGACACTAAGACAACCCTGCAGGAAAACCTTTCAGTGTTAGAAAAAAGAAACTGGCGACAGAACTCCAAGGTAGAAGTGGGAGGATTATACTCTGCTGACAGGTCTAATTTGATGATCTCAGATATGCAAGTAAATGAGGTGAACTATTTTGATATTTCTTTGGGGAGTTGCACGGTGCATATTTAACCATAAAAGTGCTTCCAGATTAAATCATGTGATTCTTGTTTTACTAGGGTGTTTGTGGCTGTGACTGGTTTATGGAATGAGCTTGACTTCATAAAATTAAACCATAAAATAGGTTTAGTTTTCTTCCATTACATTTGTAAATTTCAGTGTTTTGTTTGCTTTTAATCATTTTCATTTTTTTATGGACCTTTAGATGTACAGTAAAATGCAAAGACAAAAACTTTCCTCTGTTGTTAACATCTTACATTAGTATGGTACATTTGTTATAATTAGTGAACCAATACCAATACACTGTTAGTAGTTAAAAGCCATGACTTATTCAGATTTCTGTATGTTTTACTTACTGTTTTCCTATTGCAGGACCCCATGCAGGACACTACAGTTATTACTCATGACTCCTTAGGTTTCTCTTGGCTGTGAGAATCCTCAGACGTCCTTGCTCTTGATGACTTTGACAGTAGGAATGCTAGTCAGGCATTTTGTAGAATGTTCACCAAATTGAATCAGCCTGGAGTTTTTCTCATGACTTGATTGGGTTTGTAAAAAGAAGTCTATATATTTTAGTACCATTCTCATCACATCATATGATGAGTATATGCTATCAACATAACTTATCACTGTGAATATTGACTTTGATCATCCAGCTACGAAAGCATCTGTTAGGTTCCTGGATTATAGTGATACTCTTATTCCAGCCCTTGTTCATACTGCATTCTTAAACAGGAAGTCACTGTGTATAGATCGCAATTAAGAAGGAAGAGTGACGCTCCACCTCCTTGAACGCAGAGGATCTGGATAAATTATTTGGAAGATGCGTCTGTTCTCTCCCATTTATTTATACATTTAATCATTTATTTATATCAGCACGAAGTCATAGATCTTTTGTTGTACTTCTGATTATAATCATATACTACCAGCATAAGTAGTCCCTATCTCTGCTTACGTTATTAATTTGTCCTTACATAATGTCCACTTTTTCATTAGACTTCTTTAGATAGTAATCATAGTTAGTGTCAATTATCTGATAATTCCAAAAGCTATGCCAGAGCTGAATCCAGTACTGACACTTGCTTTGCCTTTTCAGCCTGTTGGTTTTCCTTGCCTTTTGGCATGCTTTATTATTTGATGGTTGCAAGTCACTTCTCAGCATAAGGGCTTTTGTTAATCTGGCTAACAGTTGGGATGTGATTAATATTTATTGTAACAAAAGATGTCAAAGGCTTCAGGCTCCTCTGGGGTGCTCGCTTCTCTCCCTGCATGGCTTCTGGGCTTCCCGAAATGCTCTTCTGCAGAGAGAGCTGCATCTTTCAGCCCTTCCAGCTAGAATCCTCTGTTTTCGTACTGGAGGCATTTGGCTGTAGTGACGGATTGGAACTTTCAACAATGTTGTGATTGGACGTCAGTCTTTAAGTGGGCCCATATTTCAGGGCAATGACCTTCCTAAGTGTTTCTATTTCGGCACAGAGTTTTACTCTCCACTTAGGTTAACACAGAAAGGTTAGAGGGGCGCTACTGTGAAGGCAGTCATAAAACTTAAGCCACCACGTTATTTTCATCTAGGGTGTATAAAATAAACCATTATTAGCCAACCATTGCAGAACTAATTAGATCAATTACATAAGTAGTAACTCCAATATGCTGCCCCAAATCCTTGAGCTACAGGGAAAAGAAAAATATTAGGATTGTTAAAACTTAGAATTGGAAACCCGGAGTTAGACAACAGAGCATTATTTAGCTGTTGCTTGTGCCTCGGGAGTTCATGGGAAGGCACTCTCACAATTAAAACCTAGATCTTTGGAACCATGTCAAGTGAATGCTGCTGTTGCCTTCTGGGCTACGTTATGATGAAATTAATTCTGCACATGGAATAACACTGAAAGTATAGACTGATGGCCTATGGTAAGGAATAGAAGTAGCACTGAGTGATGCTGGCAAGTATGGGATTAAAAGGGAAGAAGCACGTCCCTGCTTCTTCCTCCGGTCTCCTACACTCTCTCTTGCATCCCCTTTAACCACTCTCTCTTGTTGTGCCCTTGATCTCTCTCTGTGGTCTCTTTTGATGGATCAGGTCTAAAATACCCTCTATAGCACAGAGTAAGCCCATGGTAGCATTACACAGTGATAGGTTTGATGTGGGTACGAGAATGGCCTAAAACTAGCAGAGAGGAAATGTGCTTTGTTCTCATTTATCTAAATGCAATTGCTTAGTTTTTGTTTGTTTGAATCATGCACAGTGATCGCTACAATGTCTTTCATAAATAAAATGAAGAAGCGACTGACATTTATATCCACTTGTATCTCCCAGGTATCACTGAGGACCATCTTACTTTTAGTTGAAAACATAGAACGGGAGCTAGAGATTTGAGTATGAGAAAGACACTGAAAATTACAAAGAAGAAAAAACTTCCTCATAGATATACATTTCTTTCAAAGAGCAGAACATTTTTTATTTCACGCCACCTCTCTGATTTTGTTTGCACAGATTAAACCGTTTAAAAAGCAGTTATTAAATTAAAGTTTATCTACTGACTAAAGTCACATTTTCTCCAATAAGAAATATGTGGTTAAACATTCGTTATTTCCTAATTCTATTTTTTTCTAATCTCTGATGTTTCCAGGAGCCCTGGTAGTAGAATGGATTACAAATTGAGCTACTAATTCCATCCGTGAATTAAACTCCTTGACTCTATCATGTAATCTTCCTGTATGTGTGTGTGTGGAAGCCTGATCTCTCTTCCAATGTGGTCTTTTTCTCCAGTCCATTGCTTTAGACTGTTTATTATTATTATTATTATTTGTGGTGGGAGTTGTTTGTTTACTTTCTGATGGAAATATCGGATGAGTCAGGCTTGCTCTTTTTCCCCACTTCCTCCAACTAACATTGACTTTGTCAGATCAATATTTGCTTTAAATAAGCAGTCTGACACAGTGGACTAGAACAAAAGGCCACATTGGAAGAGAGATCAGGCTTTCACACACACACACACACACACACACATAAAAGACTACATGCTAGAGTCACGGAGTTTCATTCATGGAGCCCTGGTGGCATAGTGGGTTGACCAAACATATGATCAAGATGCATTGATAATTGTTGATGACTGGAAAATGAAGTTTGAAAAAAAGAGTAGTTGGGCAATATGGCCTTGGTGATTGAAACAAAGCTAGCAATCTTATGATATAATTGTGCAAGGCCAATGACCCATTCATTACAAATACCTTTTCACAACATAAATACTGACTACCCATGTGTTCCTTTCCAGATGAAATACACAGAATCAAGTTGACTACAACTGTGGGAAGAGACCATGAACAAGCTCCATAGCATCAGCCAAAATGAGGCCAGAGGCAACTGTGGAACAGAGCATCAGTCACTCATACGCAAGCTGAAGTTAAAGCTGAAGAAAATTACAACAAGACGATGAGAGAAAAATACAACTTTGAGTATTTTCTATCTAAATTTAGAAAACATCTCAAGAACAGATTTGACTCATTGAACACTAATAATTTCTTTTTCTTACATAATTGCCTTGCCCAGAACATGCAATACAATCCGTAATAGAAATATTAAGAGAAGACATTCTTGTCGTGTTACTAAAATTAAAGGGAACGTCTTTCACCAGTAAGTATGATCTTAGCTGTGGACTTTTGTAGATACTCTATCAGATGGAGTTTCTTCTATTATTAGCATACTGAGAGCTTTTTCTCATGTGCGGTGTTAAATTTTATCAAATGTCTTTTCCTGTACCAATTGTTGCAATCATACATTTTTTGTCCTTTGGTTTATTTTTGTGATGCATTATGTTAATGTTTAATGTGGAATCACTCTTACCACCACCTTATCATGCTTACCACCTTACATGACCAAATCCCATTCGGTCAGAATGTGCATTTCTTTTTAATGTACCATTAGATTTAATTTATTAGGTTTTTGTTGAGGACTTTTGCATTTGTATTAAAAAGTAAATCAAAGGACTTTGAAAAGTTTATGGAAATGCTGCATTCTTACATTAACTTTTGGAAAACTCATATTAACCTGTGTTTTTCCCTTCTTCTGATTCTGGGAGTTTGTTGAGCTTGTTGCATATGTGTTATTAGGTGTCTTTGAATTGGTTACAAATGATGGCAACCTCATATACAACCAACACTTCCTGGTCCTGTGCCATCCTCACAATTGTTGATGTTTAAGCCCGTGGTTGAAGCCTCTGTGTCAATTGATACCATAGAGGGTCTCCCCGCCACCCACCCACCCACCCCTTTTATTTTTCTGATCTTCTTTCCCAAGTGTGGGGGTTATCTCTCCTGATAACTTATCCAAAGTGAGACAAGGTCTCACCATTCTCTTTTCTAAGAAAGATTCTGGCTGTACGTCCTCCAAGACAGATTTGTTTGATCCTCTGTAATTCAAAATTCTTTACCAACATGATAATTCAAGTATATCAGTTAATCTCTGGTCTTCCTTAATCCTTGTCCAGCTTTCCTATGAATATGAAGGGAATGAAAAATATCGTGATTGGGGTCAGGTATACTTTGGTCCTCGAAGTGACACCCTTGTTCTTCAACACTTTGAAGAGGTCTTGTTCAGCATATTTACCCAATGCGATAAATCCTTTAATTTCTTTATCATTGCTTCCACATCGAGCATTGATTGTGAGTTCAAGAAAGACAAAATCCAAGAAAAGTGCAATCTTTTCTCCGTTTGTCATGATGCTACTTATTGGTCTAGTTATGAGAACTTTGGCTTTTTTCTACATTAAGATTTAATATATACTGAGAGAGACATTCTTTGATCTACATCAGTGGATGCTTCAATATATTGATTTTTATCAAGTAAGATTGAATTATCTTCAGATCAAAGATTGTTCATGAAACTTCCCCCATTGCTGTTCTACGTTCTTCTCTGTGTAGTCCAGTTTCTCAGGTTATTTGCTCAGCACACAAATTAAGCAATCATGATGAAAGGCTGCAATGCACACCTGATACACACCCTTCATGATTTCCAACCATGTAGTATTCATTTACTCTGTTGGAAGGACTGCTTTTTATTCTATATATAAGTTCCAAGGACTGCTTCTTATTCTATATATAACTTCCAATATATAAGCACAATTAATTATTCTGGAATTCCCATTCATCACAATTATCCATAGTTTGTGTGGCTCTGTTTTGGTTTGTTTCTTATGATGTTTCGAATGACTTAACATCAACAACAAAACACAAGTAAACACCTTTCTAGTGTTCCCTGCTTTCAGTCGAGATCCATTTGATGTCAACAATGATATACTTCATTCCATGTCCTCTTCTGAATCTACCTTGAATTTCTAACAATTTTTTTTTGCTGATATATTACTGCCACTACTTTTAAAGTATCTCTTGAATATGTAGATAAAGACTTTTCAGCAAAGTTCAGGCATGATTTCTTCGATTATTTTTCTACCATATTTTCTCCCTCTTCTCTTGTTGATATTTCCATTCTACATACAGAGGTACTTTGAAAGGTGGCCCACAGGCCTCGGATACACTCATTTTTCTTCTTTCTAGTATTTCTCTGTACTTTGGATTATACAATCTTTACTGATCGATCCTTAAATTCACTGATTCTTTCTTCTTCCAGTTCAAATCTAATGCTGAGTTCTTTTAACACAGTCATTTTAGTTATTGTACGTTTAACCCTTCTTTATAATTTCTAGTTCTTTAGTAAGATTCTCTTTGAGACATTTCCTTTATGTTCTCCTTTACTTCTTTAAGGACGACTTGCATTGGCCATGTGTTTAATGCCTACTTTGAATCCTTTGACCACACTAGTAATCTCTACTTCTATCCCACCCAACATCTATCCATCTCACAGGCAGTTTCTTTTGCCTTTTGATGATTGTTTTCACCTTTGTGGTGCTGCTGCTCCTGGTGGTTCAGAGTTTGTTGGTACTTTTCTTTCTTGTATGAGTCATACTTTCCTGCTTCTTTACATGTCTCATTCCCCCCCTGGAAAACTGAATATTTTAGATAATATAGAAATTCTGATGATTTATTCCCCTCTTCCCTCTCTAGGGATTACTTGTGCTGCTGCTTGCTTCTTTCTTTCTTTTGAAACGCAGCGAGGCTACTTCAGGGAAGTGTATTTTCCCCACAAGGTGAAGTCTTTGGTGTTGCCCTTTGGAAGGTGCAGACTGCCGTGCATGCGCAGGTGCCTTGTGGTGACAGGAATTTTAGCAGGGCACTAATCACCTCCTTCCTTCTCAGATCTCGATGTTAACCTAGCAGCTTCATTTGATGTCTCACTTTGTCCATTATGCTTCACTAATTATCAACTGACTGCGCTAATGTTTGGACAATGCCCTACAGCTAGAGTTACTCAACCTTCTGTTATCAAAATCAAATTGGAAAAGGGTAATTTTTTTAGGCCAGTCTTGAGGTTTGGTCTGTCCCCAAAGCCTATTCTCACCTGTCTTTCCCCATTTCTCTCTGTGATCGATCTTGTTGCTCTTAGTGCACAGAGAGTCCTCTCAAGAGAACGTCTCACACTCTCATTCAAGTCAAGCCAGTTTCTCTTGGAAAAATTTTCTAACTCTCCTCCTATAAACTTCCTTTCTACTTGGGCAGTCCTTCAACCAGTACCTGTGCTTGGTAGGGGAGTAGACTCCGGCCTTCTTGGCTCTTCTCTTGTAGCACAGAACCTTTTCCCACGGCAGCAAACTGGGCAGAAACTGGCATGGACCCAGTCTTCTTGAGGTACCACACCTGAGGGACAACCTCTGTCATATGGGGGAACTCCCAAACCAAACTCACTGCCCTCTAGTCGATGGTGGTTCACTGAGACCCAGTGGGATGGGATAGGACTGCCTCTGTGAGTTCTCAGAGCTTTGGATTGTTTTGAACTACTGATCTTGTGATAATAGGCCAGCCTTAAACCACTAAGGTGCCAGGGCCCATATCCTATGAGTAGGGGCTTGGCAATTTGCATCAGGAATTTAACATTCACACCAGGAATTAAACATCTTCAGTTACAGTGTCAGTAACCCACCAGGGGTGGCTATGAGACAGCATTGACTCAATGGTAGCAAGTTTGAGCTTATCCTGGAGTTATAGAGAATGAGAACTGTGAATGGCCTGCTTTTTCCATTGGTATTGGCAAGCCTTGATCAAGAGCTGAGGGGAGAGGAAACCCTGTGTTCATGGCCATATTCCCCCAAGTAGCACTTCTTTCCAAAGAAATGAAGTGGAGGTCAAAAGAGGAAGGATCATGGTTCAATTCCCACAGACTCTGACTGTTCTTAACAACTTGCTGTAGATTTTCTGGAAATACTGTTTCTTAGGTTTCTATAGGTCTATAGGACAATTTCCAGGAACAATAAATGACTGATTTGGGGGTTTACTTGTTTGATTGGTTGGTTTGTATTTTCAGTTTCCACTACCTGTGTTTGTTTCTGCTGTATAATGTATCTGTGAATCTTTTCATTCTCTCAGACCAAAAGTAGAATCTCACCCTTATAATTTTAATGTCCTAGGGAGCCCTGGTGGTGTAGTGATTAAGAGTTGGGCTGACACCCTCTCGGTTGACAGTTCAAAACCCCCTGCAGCTCCTCTGGAGAAAGACTGGGATTTCTACTCCCATAAACAGGATTTCTACTCTTGCCAAGTGTACCATCTCGGGAACCCACAAGGACAGTTCTACTCTGTCCTACAGGGTCACTGTGAGTCCGAATCGACAAGACGGAACTGATTTCATTTTGATTTGGATTTTTAGTTTATCTCTAGATAAATCCCTTTTTATTCATCTTTTTTTTAAAATCCTTTTATTGGGGGCTTATACAACTCTTATCACAATCCACCGATTCATTGTGTCAAGCATTTTTGTTGCCATCATCTTTTTTTTATTAAATCATATTATTGGAGGCTCATATAACTCTTATCACAATCCATACACACATCCACTGTGTCAAGCACATTTGTACATCTGTTGCCCTCATCATTCTCAAAACATTTTCTTTCTACTTGAGCCCTTGGTATCAGCTCCTCATTTTTCCCCTCCCTCCCTGCTCCCCATCCCTCATGAACCCTTGATAATTTATAAATTATGGTTATTTTGTCATGTCTTACACTGTCCTTTGTCTCCCTCCCTTCACCCACTTTTCTGTTGTCCGTCCCCCAGGGAGGGGGTTATATGTAGATCCTTGTGATCGGTTCCCCCTTTCTACCTCACCTTCCCTCCACCCTCGCAGTATCGCCACTCTCACCACTGGTCCTGAAAAGGTCATCTGTTCTGGATTCCCTGTGTTCCCAGTTCCTATCTCTACCAGTGTACATCCTTTGGTCTAACTGGATTTGTAAGGTAGAATTGGGATCATGATAGTGGAAGGGAGGAAGCATTAAAGAACTAGAGGAAAGTTGTATGTTTCATCATTGTGACACTGCACCCAGACTGGCTCATCTCCTCCCTGTGCCCCTTCTGTAAGGGGATGTTCAGTTGTCTACAGATGGGCTTTGGGTCCCCACTCTGCACTGCCCCTCATTCTCAATGATATGATTTTTTGTTCTTTGATGCCTGATACCTGATCCCATTGACACCTCATGATCACACAGGCTGGTGTGCTTCTTCCATGTGGGCTTTGTTGCTTCTGAGCTAGATGGCTGCTTGTTTACCTTCAAGCCCTTAAGACTCCAGATGCTATATCTTTTGATAGCCGGGCTCCATCAGCTGTCTTCAGCACATTTGCTTATGCACCCACTTTGTCTTCAGCAACCATGTTGGGAAGGTGAGCATCATAGAATGGCAGTGTAATAGAACAAAGTGTTCTTGCATTGAGTAAGTGCTTGACTGGAGGTCCAATGTCCATCTGTGACCTTAATACTAAACCTATAAATATAGATCTATTTTGCCATCATCATATATAAACATATTTACATATGAACATGTCTGTAATTATACCTCTATAAATGCCCTTTGCCTCCTAGTTCTTCCTCTGTTTCCTTTTATTTTTCTCCTGTCCCACTATCATGCTCAGCCTTCATTTGGGTTTCAATAATTCCTCTCGGTTACATTGCCCTTGATCAAGCCCTACCAGGTGTCTTACACCCTCCTTGCCACTGATTTTGGATCATTTGTTGTTCCCTTGTCCCTGGGTTTATTAACACCACTTCCTTTTCCCCACCTTCCCCTCTCCCATGTGGCCCTGGAACCATTGGTCCCATTATTCTCTCCTCCAGATTGCTTATCCTTCCTATCTTATCTAGATAGACCTGCAGAGATAATAATATGCACAAAAATAAGACAGAGGAAAAACAAAGCAGCAAAACAAAACAACAACAACAACAAAAACCAATGACAAAAAACAAAAGCCTGCAAATAGTTCAAGGTCTGTTTCTTGATCTTTGGGAGTGTTTTCCAGTTGAGTCTCATGGAGTGCCATGCCCTGGCCCCAGTCTATTTTTGGTGTTCCCTCTGGCCTTCCTTGTTCTGCTCCCCTTGCTATTCTGTTGAATGCCCTTAGTGTTTACCTCTGTGTGGTGGGGTCAGATGAGGCGCAATTCCCACACTGTGTCTCCAGTGTTGTCCCCTGTAGGGCTATGGGTCAGTAAGGGATGTCGCGTCCTGTAGTGGTGCCAGCCATATTGTCCTCTCTATGCACTGGCTGCTCTGAGCATGGATATTGTCCTCAAGGCTGGGTGGACCAGGTTGTTCTCCACTCTCTCTTCTTCCCCCTTCATTTGTTCCCTTGTGCTCTGATCACACATGTCCCTCTCCCTGAGCTTCAGGGCTGGCCTCTGAAGTAAATTCTTCTGGCAGGCGAGGAGACTGTCCATGTAGTTGGGATTGGGGCCAGCCCTTCAGATCTCTCTACTGGTTCCCCGCTTCATGCTGGATATTGTATTCATATATTGGAGCACTGGGTTGAAGTCTGGTCCCTCATTTCCCTGTGGCAACATAAATAATACCCTCCTCTTGGGTGGGTTATTGTCCTACATACATCCATTGTGTCAAGCACATTTGTACATATGTTTCCATCATCATTTTCAAAACATTCTTTCTACTTGAGCCCTTAGTATCAGCTCCTCATCCCACCCCGCCTCCCCAACCCTCCCTCCCTCATGAACCCTTGATAATTTGCAAATTATTATTTTTTCATGTCTTACACTGACCCATATCTCCCTTCAACCACTTTTCTGTTGTCAATCTCCCTGGGAGGGGGCTATAGTTACATCATTGTGATTGGTTCCCAGTATCTCCCCACCCTCCCCTTTTATTCTTAATCTTATTTGTCTTTCTGATTGATCTCGTTGGTTCAATCATACTGATGTTTTCACTATTTTAATGGTTATTTTTACATTTGTTATTTTGAATACACAGCTCTACTTTTTATTTTCTGCTTTATTAAATTTTACATTTATCTACAGTTATTCTTCTGAAGTATATATTATTGCTTTGGCTTTAAATTCTTCTGATTTACTTTCCTATTTTGTTTTAATTTCTTGAATTGCAAGTGTAACTCTCTGATTTTCAGTCTTTCTGAAATTTAATAATTAAATTTAAACTTTAACTTTTATATTTAAACTATAACAAATAACTAAATTTGAACTATAACTTTTCTCTGCATAGCAATGACTTGATTTCATATTTTTTATATAAACAGGGTTCTTATTTCCCTTTGGTATTAAACATTCAAAATATCTATTTTAATTTTGGTAGACAGCACAATTTTAAAAGCTTTAATTTAGGTTAACTGCAAAGGCTCTCTTTTATTTCAATGCTTTTAGAATAGTAATTCTAACTTTATAATATCTGCTTTGTGAACTTCATTGTTAGTTTATTTGCAGACGTCCACACGATCAAGGCCAATCTAGAGAATAGACTGTAGGGAAGTTAAGTTCAGTAAAATCATTTGGGAGTAGGCACTCTGTGAGGGTGTGGTGGCATCCCTGGAAAATAGTTTCTCATAGAGTGCTGCTATATAAACATTTTCAGTTCTGAGGGCTTTCACCATTCTCCGATATATGCAAAAATTCAATCTGTCCATTTATAGCTTCGGTGTTCCTCTTCTCTGCCAACTTTTTGTTTGTTTGTTTTGTTTTTTACAATATGGTATGCTGCTATTAGGTGTAGTCAAGTCAATTTTCTGCTTTTTATTCACAGCAAACCCACATGACAGCGTGGCACTGTGCGTGAGGGTTGTCTTGCTGTCATCTTTATGGATGCAGATTGCCCTGTCTTTCTCCCACGAGTCACAAGGGAGCTCAAAAATTCCTTTAATTTAAGAAGAGGATGTAACACACATACTACCCGATGTGCCCAAGCAGGAGGAAGGTTGCCCAGGAGAGAAAAAGAATCTGACCATCCTATATTTACTGACCTGCACATTTCTCAACTACTTCTCGGGGAGTGGGTTAAGATCCCTGGGCTGCCACCATCTGGGAATACATATGTCATAATCTAGGAAAAAAGTAAGTTGGCAAGAAACTCATGTCAAATCTTGGAATTGGTCATTATTAAGGGAGTAGAAAGGAATCCACAACCACACCATCCATACATCTTGCTCAGGTCTACACATTTGTTATATATACAGCAGGAAGGGAAAACAATTCCACATGGAATCATATATCCTGTAGCTACACATATTACTCCCCTAGCAAGGGAAATCTAATTTTTAGTCAATCCAGGCTGCCCAAGAGGTGCTGAGTAGGATTAGTTACAGTCTGGGAAGGTCTCTGTATACATCTGTTATCTGTGTCACTCGAGAGATGCTCTGTGAACATTGCAGCTTGATCGCAACCCCTGGCACACGCAGAAATGAGGTTGACCACGTCTGTGTGAAGAGATCACAGAGAAGCTCTGTGTCCGCAACTAAAACAAGTCCAGGACCAGCTGGAGGACAGGCCACCAATCTCTCACGTGCAAGTTCAGGTTGACACTGAAATTAAAAAGACAACCTTGAGTATATCCCACCTGAATTTTGAGAACATCTCAAGAATGGGTTCGAGTCATTAAACATTGTGACAAAAGACCTTACAAAATGTGATAACAAATGAGAATCGTAAACGAACACAGCAGACATTCATGAAAAAGAGAAAGAAAAGATCGAAGTGTATGTCAGAAGAGACTGAAACTTGCTCTTGGTCATAGAGTAGCTAAAGCAAATGAAATAAGGAAAAGAGCGAAATAGAAATTTTCAAAGAGCAGCTTGAGAAGACAAAGTGAGGTATACAGAAAGGCAAAAATACCTGGTGTTAGAAAGCCACAAAGGAAGAGCCTACACGTCATGTTATCAGGAGACCAGTCGCTGGAAACAGACAGCGTGCTTCACAAAGTGAAAGGACAGGGGCAACAAAGGAAGACGCCCAACAAGATGGATTGCTGCAATGGCGGCAGAAGTGGGCTTAAACGTAACGACGCTCGTCAGGATGGGTTCTGTTCTGTTATGCATGGGGTTGCTACAAGTGATTGCACCTCAGAAAAACCACTTAAGCAATACAGTAATATTTGGGCTTATGGATTTGGGCCCCTTATGGATCAGTGTGGTAAAGGGTCATCAATGGCATACTCAACAATGATAAAAAGTGTCCTCCTCTTGGGACAGTCTGTACAAATTGGTAAAAAAACGGTTGGTGGTATAGGTTGTAAGTGGTGGTGTGACCATGATTAACAGCAGAATATAAAGTAACACTCTTATTACTCTTATTGTCGATCCTGAGTACAAAAGAAATAAAATCTGTACTAGTATAGTATGTATTGAGTTGGTTTGAACTCATTAGCCTCTCTGCAAGGTATAGATAAGGCTGTCTACTCTTGTGAAGATTTACAATCTTGGAAACCCAAAGGAGCAGTTCTTTTCTATTTTATAAGATCGTTATGAGTCTAAATGGACTTTGACAAGGAGTTTGGTTTTTTTGCATAAGGGAAAACACAACATGCCATACATGATAACTAAAAATAATATTTAGAGTAACCCCAATTTGTGTTTTAGCAGCATAAAAACAAGACTTGGGCATAATCATCAACCTCAGAAGAGATCACGGAAGATATGAGTGCTATAGCGAAGTGTGGTGAAGAAACTAGATAGTGCCTGGCTATTAGAAACAATAGTGTCTATAGTCTTAAAGGCTTGTTTTCAAACAAACCACCATCAACTAAGTACACATGGAAGAAGCGCATGAGCCTGTGTGATCCAAAGATTGTAACGAATAAAACCCAAAACTAAAGGTAGGAATGGCGTCAGAGCTTAAATTATGAACATTTGGTTTTCAGAAGATTGTGGATGCCAGTGGAAACCCAACATCCATTTGCAGGGTCCACACATGGATTTAGCCACTGGTGAATCTCCTCTGATCATAGTTATGGGTGTGAATAGCCCTGTTACCAGAAAAAGAGTATTGTACAGTTGATTATGGTGGACATAATACACGCAGAGTAAGCTACTTGTGAACCCCCTCTAACCATGGACCAGGGATGTGAACAGCCTTGCTAACATGCAGACTGCACTGGAAAGTAGGTTGTTGCAGATGCAGTCAGGTTAAAATTTAGCACCCTATCATTTCATCTCTCTTATGATCCATTACATTTTTTTCTAGTTTTTAATATCTTCTGCTTTCTTTTCAATTGAGTTTTTAATCTGTTTTACTTTGTTATTCTTGTTAGGTATTTTTGTTGTTTGTTTGATTTGTAATGTTTTTCTGTATATAAAATCCAGGATAGGTAAAGCTATAGAAACAGTAACTAGATGAATCACCCCTTGAGGTTATGACAGTGGAGGTTGGGGGGAAATGGGGAGCTAATAACAATGAGTACAAGATTGAAGAAAATGTTCTAAAACTGATTGTGCTGATAATTGTACAACTCTTCTTGATGGCACTGAACTATTGAATTGTATGATATGTGAATTATGTCAATAACACTGTTGGGGGAAAAACATTTTTAAAAGACTTGGGCAGAATTAAACACTAGATTCTCTGCAAAACTAAATTTATAAGAGTTGTGTTTAAGCCTATTTCTTGCATAAAAAGCAGAGATTTTCCACTGGTGTAAACTCTCAGGAGTCCATAGTGGGTGATGGGTATAAGTCATCTGAAGACTTGATAGTCTACCGATGGGATCTACTTTATGCTGATAGAGTGAACCTAAGGTTGTACTCCTTTTAACTTGAAAGAGAAAGAAATGGTCAACCAAACAGAGTATGGGATCACAGAGGCTTCTAGGAGGGCCTTATCTGTTTCCCATTGTTTCAACTATGCCCAGTTGCCCAAGCCATGGTGTTTTCAATGGCCTTGTATGCATATGAAAGTCAGGCAAGAAATGTTTAAGAGCTAGGAAGAATTTACATTTTTGACTTATGGTGTTGCCAAAGTTAGTTTATTTTTTAAATTATCTTGAATGACTAAAAAGCCCCAAAAATTTGTCTTGGAAGAAGCGCAGAGAGAGTGCTGTTAAGAACAAAGAGGGTGTAATAGTCTGGGTACTTTAGAGAAACAAATCCACAGCAACTCATGTATAAGAGTTTTATGTAAAGAAAGTGTGCACCACGAAAACATCCCAACCCCATACTGCCCAAGCCCACAAGTCCAACATTAACCCATTAACCCAACACCAGTCCACAAAGTCTTCACCTCACAAAACAGAGGCAATGATGCCGACTGCAGGAGAAAAGCTGAGTCAGTGAACTAATAAGCATCTCAGCACTAGCAGGGGTCTCCACATGGCTGCTCAAGTACCTAGGGCTGCATCGGGATTGGTCCATGTGGCTTCTCCTTGTAGGAAGTCAATCTTGCAAGCTGAAGCAGGGAACTGCTAAGGCAGCTGCACCCTGGTGCGACCATCACAAA
The DNA here is from genome assembly GCF_000313985.2 of Echinops telfairi. Taxonomy (NCBI): domain Eukaryota; kingdom Metazoa; phylum Chordata; class Mammalia; order Afrosoricida; family Tenrecidae; genus Echinops; species Echinops telfairi. The sequence goes on from NW_022111368.1 coordinate 40,397,172, forward strand.
GCAAGAGACCCAAGAACTAGAAAGGCAAGGCTCACCACCCATTTATCCCTCTGCCTTTCAATTAGCCCCACATGTGATTATCGGCCAGGTTGGCACAATTAACTAACTCAGATGGCGAGATTTTTTTCCCACGTAATTTGGACATTTTACCAGTCCCTAGAGAAGAACATCAAGGTTGGTAAAGTGGACGTCTCCAAAAATGAGGAAAACTCTCAACTAGTTAAGTCCTGCATGCTGACCTCACAATTGTTGTATTTGAGTCCATTGCTACAGCCAATGTGTCCATCTTTTCAACGGTCTTCCCTTTTCTTCCTTGTCCTTCCACTGTCCCAAGGATGATGTTTGTTTCTGGGGACTGGTCTCCGCTGGTAACATACGTGAAGTACGGGAGAGGAAGTCTAGCATCCTCAATTCCAAAGAGCATTTTGACTGTACTTCCGAGAGAGATTTTTTGTTGTTCTGGTAGTCCATGGTTCTTTCAATGTTCATCACCAGCATCATAATTCAAGTGCATCAATTCTCTGAGGCCTGCCTTGTTCAATGTAGAACTGTCAAATGTATATCAGTGATTAAAAATAGCATGGGTTAGGTCAGATACATCTTTGTCCTCCAAGTGATATTCTTGCTCTTTAGCACCTTAAAGAGGTCTTGTGCAGTCGATTTGCTGAATGCAATGTATTTGGTTTCTTGACTACTGCTTCCACGAGCATTGATTGTAGATCCAAACAAGATGAAATTCATGACAACTTCAGAACTTTCTTTATCATATTATCTATTTAGTTTAGTTAGGAGGGTTTATTTTTTTTCTTTACTTTTAGTTGTAATCCATACTGAAGGTTGAAATCCTTGTCTTCATCAGCAAGTGCTTCAAATCCTCCCTGCCTTACAAAAGAAAGGTTGTGCCAACTGCATGCCTTAGGTTGTTAATAAGCATTCCTCCAATCTTGACACACTAAGGAAGGTAAATTCTTTTACATTGTAACACAAGATTTCTGAAAATACAGAAATCCCAAAGAAGTTAATTTCTGTGCATACTATGTTGGGTACTAAGCCATTGAAGATTGTAGGACAGATGCAAGGCAGGCAGAGCCTGTTCTTCTGCTTGCTTCCTGCAGCTGAATTCCTCACTCATTGTTTCGTAATGACTACGAATTCAATAGCCCACCTCAAGCAGGAATGTCACTAGTAAGAGGCAGATTCACTGACTCCAAGACTGAGTTGCTCCATTTGCCAGGCATAAACCATCCGAAAAATAAAGCACTGAAGAGTACTGCTCAGGCAACGGGAGCAGAAAGAACCACTTAGCATGCAGATTAGGTTCATCTGCTCTTTCATCTGCAGTAAGGCAACACGTACACAGCTCTTCTCTCTAGCTCACTCATTCCCTCTCTCTCTCCCTCTCTCTCAATATCTACCAGACAATTCTTTAATCCTCAACCTGTAAACTAAAATATTCACAACCAGCATCACTAGGATATGGTTGGCAATTTGGGCTCGCTATTACCAGGGAAATACATTCTATACACCTCTGTAATTTTTAGATCAACGTCAGAAAATTCAGTAGCCAATTTTCACAGCAGTCGTTCTTTGGGATCCCTGTCGGTGCCAAAATTCTGGATTGGAAGGACCAGTGGCTGGCTACTCTGAAGCCGGCTGAGAACCATGATGATAACAAAAAGCAAAATGCTCAGCAAAGGAGAGGGAGTAAATTGTTCAGTTGGGTTTCTGGTTGAATACAGTTATTACAGGTCCTAATGAACCATATGTACATACACACACACACACATATGCATATTCAAAAAAGTTGAGAAAGTGGAGATAAGTTCTTAGGCAGATTTTCAAAAAGACAAGTTATAGAAGGGCAGAGCTTCTAAAAGGCAGGCGAGTTTGCTGCAAGATTTCTAGATGAATTCGTATACCATAAGGCAATATTGCATTTTTAGAACCTTTCTCAAGAGGAAAAAGAAGAGTTACATTTTGTAGCTCTATATCTGGGAAATTTAGGAAGGATTGAATTACAATAAATGAATTTACATGAGGTATCATTTTTATCAAACATGAATGTTAAGATGAAAGAATAAGATATTATGCACCCAAATAGAGCTATCTCTTTTGAAAATAATACTATAGGATGTGAATTTTAGGATATGATAATATATGAATATCACCAGCCCCTGGCCTGTCACCTGTATTTTCCGCTACAAGCCAATCTAGTCAAAAGAAGGCACTGCTGATTCCCAAATGTGCTTGCATTTGCATTTCATCTATTCTCTCATGCCAAGTCCAACAAGGTGGGCAGGAAAGATTGTCACCCTGATATACCCTTTAAGGGTCTTGGTTAGTTTGGCAAGACTAAGGCCTGCAGGGTGTGATTTGAACAGTGCATCACGAGCTATCCATCAGCACAAACACATATGCCCCACAGGTGGACACAGAGCCTTGAATGACATAATTCTTTTGCTTTAAGGATTGTGTACAAAATGTCATTGCTAACATTTAGAGAGACCCTCTCTTGGCTCCTTCCTCTAGTAAAGCCAAAAACAAACAAACAAAACCACTGCCACAGAGTTGACTCCGAGTCACAGCGGCCCTAGAGGGCAGAGGCCAGCTCCTCCCTAGCGGACATCCAAAGATGGGAGCAGAACGCTTCAGCTTTCTCCTGTGGAGCCGCGGACCGGCTCAAACTGCTAATCTTGTGCTAGCGAATTATCACTCCCTGCAAAAATGGGTCATTTATTAGTTCCTAAATAATAACCCAAAAGAATGTGATCAGCCAAAGGTTACATTTAATTGTGGAGAAATTTTCATTGACAAAAAATATATCAAAGATAGTTCTCAAAATTAGTTGAACACCATAGTCACCTTTTGAATTTGTTCAAAATAGAAAGTAGTTTACCCCATCCATGAGTGCAGATTAAGTAGCTATGGAGTTGGCCATTGTTGCTAGCTGCATCTAATCAGTCCCTGACTTCAGTCAGGACCTGACTCATGGATACCTCATGTACTGTTATAATCCATAGGCTTTCCATTGTTTCAGAAGTAGATAACCTGGCCTTTCTTCCTAATGTACCTTAATCTGGAAACTCCCCTGAAACCTCTGCTGCAAATGAGGTGCATTGGTGGGAATTAAACCAAAGTCCTTCACAAGGAAGACTAGAATTCTACCCTGAACTACCAACGTCCTCGGAGTTAGTACTAGGAATCTGACTTTTAACAGGTATCTCAAGTGATTCTAAGAACCACTTGAGTGGTGATCCCTGAGAAGCCACTTAAAAGCAGCTTGATACCAAATACTTTGGTTATTGTTGTTAGGTGCTATAGAGTTGGTTCTATTCATAGCAATCATACATACAGCGGAATGAAACACAGCCCAGTCCTATGCCATCATCAAAAGTATTCTTATGTTTCAAACTATCGTTGTAGTCACTGTGTCAATACATCTTGTCCAGGGGCTTCCTTGTTTTCATTGCCTCTCCACTTTACCAAGCACGATGTCCTCTCCAGGCAAGGTGCTCTCCTAAGAACATGTCCAAAGTATATGAGACAAAGTCTCGCTCGACATTCTACCTCTAAGGAACATTTTAACTGTACTTCTTCCAAGACATATTTGTTTGTTCTTTTGGGACTCTGTGGTACTTTCAATAGTCTTCACACTATAGTTCAAATGCATCAGTTCTTTGGTCTTCTTTCTTAAATGTCCAACTTTCTCATGAATGGGAGGAAATTGGAAAAAACATGGCTTGGATCAGGCACGCCTTAATCCTAAAAAAGTAACATCCTTGCGTTTCAACACTTTAAAAGGGTGTTTAGGGGCAGATTTATCCTATGCAACATGTCGTTTGATCTCTTGACGGCTGCTTACATGAGCATTGATGGTGGGTCTAACTAAGACAAAATCCTTCACAACTTGAAACTTTTTCCCATTTATCATGTTACCTATTGGTCCACTTGTGAGGATTTGGGTATTCATTACATTGAATTATACTCCATACAGAAGGCTATAATCCTTGATCTTTATCAGCAAGTGCTTCAAATCCTCCTCACTTTCAAGCAAGATTGTGTCATCTATCACAGGTTGTTAATAAGCATTCCTCCAATCCTCATGCTGCCTTCTTCTTCATATAATCCAGTTTTTTTATTATTTGTTCTACATGCAGATTGAATAAATATGGTGAGAAGATACAATCCTGATATGTACCTTGCCTGATTTTCAACCATGCCATGTTCCCTTGTTCTGTTTGCACAACTGTCTCTTGATCCATGTACAAGTTCTGCATGAGCACAATGAAGTGTTCTGGAATTCCTGTTCTTCTCAAGGCTATCGATAGTTTCTTATGGTCCACATCGTCAAATGTCTTGGCATAGTCAATATGATGCAAGTAAGCATCTTTTTTGTATTCTCTGCTTTCAGCAAAGATCCATCTTACATCAGCAATGATATCCTTATCCCATGTCCCCTTCTTAATCTAGCCTGAAATTCTGTCAGCTGCCTCTCAATTTACTGCGGCAACCCTTGTTGGTTGATCTTCAGCAAAACTTTACTTATATGTGATATCAATGATATTGTTTGTAATTAGTGCATTTGATTGGGTTACCTTTCTTTTGCATGCGTTCAAATATGGGTCTCATCCATCTGGCCATGTGTGTTAGTCTGGGTACATTAGAGAAACAAATCCACATAAACTCATATGTATAAGAGAGAGTTTTCAATAAAGGGCAAGTGTCCATGAAGAAAACATCCCAACCAGTGCTGCCCAAGCCCCCAAGTCCAACATTAGCCCATATGTCCAACCCCAATCCACAAAGTCCTCTTCCATTTTACAAACCACACACAATGACACCGACTGGAGGAGGAAAGCTGAAAGCAGTGAACATGTAAGCATCTCAGCACTGGCAGGGGCTCCACACGGCTGCTCCAGCAACCAGGGCTGTAACAGGGTAGGTCCATGTGGCTTCTCCTCAGGGATCTCTTTCAGGAAGTGAGCCTTGCCAGCTGAAGCAGGGAACTGGCTAAGGCAACTGCACCCTGGTCCGACCATCACAAAGCAAGAGACCTGAGAACTAGAAAGGTGAGGCTCACTGAGCCATTTTATCTCTCCGCCCTTCAATTAACCCCGCTTGTGTTTATTGGCCAGTTTGACACAATAAACTTTAACTATCTCACCATGTAACTGCCTTCCAAATTTTATAGATGAGTGAGTGCTTCCAATGGTTCGGCTTGTTTCAATTGGTATTCCATCAATTCCTGGAGCCTTGTTTGCAGATTGAACTTATTCCTTCAGTATTACTGGTTCTTGATCATATGCTACTTGAAATGATTGGATGTCAACCACTTCGTTGTACCATGACTCTGTACCAAAACTTTGATGCTTCCTGTATTGTTCAAAAGTTTGCTGATAGAAACTCAATATTTCATCTCAAGCCTTATGTTTCTTTCTTGAGTTTAAGATACACTAAGCATGTTCTTTATTTTTTTGTTTTGTAATTCTGTCTTTACACACTTCAATGTGATATTTTACTTTGTCTTCTCAAGCTGCCATTAAAATTTTTCTGTTCAGATCTTTGACTGCATCGTTTCTTCCATTTACCTCAGATACTCTACAATTAAGAGCAAGTTTTATTGTCTCTTCTGACATCCATTTTGATCATTCCTTTCTTCCTTGTCCTTTGAATGACCTGTTGCTTTCTTCATGAGTGATATTCTTGATGTCCTCCCACAGCTCATCACGTCTTCTGTCATTCATTTTCAGTGCATCAAGTCTGTTCTTGGGAGGTTCCCAAAATTCAGGTGGGATAGACTCAAGGTCATACTTAGCTTCAAGCTGAACTTACATTGAGAGTAATTGATGGTCTGTTCCACAGAGGACCCTTGGCCTGCTTTTAGCTCCTGATATTAAGCTTCTCCATTGGCTCTTACCTCAGATGTAGTGAATTTGATTTTTGTGTCTTAAATCTATAGAAGTTAATGTGTATAGTCACCACTTGTGATGTTGATTAAAAAAAGGTCTTTGCTATGAACAAGTCGTTGATATTAACAAAATTCAACCATGTTGTCTCCCGCTTCATTTCTATCGCTGAGATAATAATTTCCAATTACTGTTCATTCCTCTTTGTTTCTAACGTTTGCATTCCAATCAACAATAATTTCCAATGCATCTTGAGTGTACTGATAAATTTATGACAGAAGATATTGGTAGAATTTATCAATTTCTTGATCTCTAGCCTTAGTAGTTGGTACATAATTCAAATAATAGCTTTATTGACTGGATTTCCTTGTATTTGGATAGGTAATATCTTATCACAGGCAGGATTGTCATCAACATAGATGTTCAAGAAATGTTCTTTTTGACAATGAATACAATACCATTCCTCTTGAATTGGCCATTCCTGGCAAAATAAACCTTATGGTTTTCTAATTTAAAATGGTCAATACCAGTCCATGTCAGCTCATTAATGCTTACAATATCTATCTTTATACATTCCTCTTTTTTTCACAACTTCCAACTTTTCCTAGATTCATAATTTGTACATTCCAAATTCTGATTATTAATTAATGCTTGCAGCTGTTTCTTCTCATTTTGAGTCATGCCCCATCAGCAAATGTAGGTCCAGAAATCTTTGCTCTGCCGGACTTTACCCCTTCTACAGCACTATGGTTGACTCTACTTGGACAAGGCTCCTCTTCCTTGGTCAGCTTTTGAGTGCCTTCCAATCTGAGGGGCTCATCTTCTGGCCCTAGCTCTGATAGTGCTTGACTTCTTTCCAGGACATTTTCAGTATCTAACAATGTTTCCATGCTATCTGTAAGGTGTTCCGTAGCTAATTTCTCCTAAATGGACAGCCTGTCCTTTCTGCATAGTCTTTTCTTAGTCTGGAAGCTCTGCTGAAACTTTGTGTAACCCTGCTGGTATTTGAAATACCAGTGACATAGCTTCCAGCATCACAGCAACACACAAGCCAAACTGATAGACAAGTGGTGGACTAGACACATAGAAAAGAAAAATCACTCCTTCCCTCTTCTTTCTAATAAAGTAAGGGAGAAAATACATGGAACCAGTGACAAGATAAATGGGGATCAAAGGTGAAGTTATATAAATGAAAACCTGAAGTGTAAGAGTAAGCCTTTTCACAAGCATAATCCTCAAGCAATGGAAACTTGAATGCCATGAGAAATAGCCAAGCACAGTCTTTTCAATATTAGGCCTAGTTGCCCAGAAGGTTTAATAGAGGGTAGACTCTAGCTAATCTTATCAATCATATCAATGGTTCTTCTTCCCAGGGTAAGAGTAAAATTAAAGAGTTATATGAAGGGGCAGAAATGACACTGTAATACCCCACAATATGATCTAACACAATGTAATCACAGCAATTCAGATGTGAGCCTCCATAATGAGGTAAGATTGGGATGAAATGTAACACCCTTATACACATGACAACCCTGATGCAATTAATGGTCTCAGGGGAATGCGGCCTGTTTCTGGTATAAATCAACACCGTAGGAAAGATTGCTTGCTTTTTGCTGGGTCTAGATCACTGCATTTTGTTCCTTGCCCTCTGGTTCTATGGTCTTAAGCCATATTGCCCGCCAATCCTGGGAACTCTCAGTGGTCTGCTAGTTGACATGCCATAATTCGATTAATTAGACTCTCCAGCCACACACTCATCCTGCCAATCATCAGCCCCTGTAGCTTTCTGAATCGGGAGATGCATACAACCTAACATCTGGCCCACTGCCTTAGAATCTGCCTGGACTTGGACTTGTGCACATCTACAACCATGTAAGCTATTTTCTTGATATGAATTTATATATATGCATATGTACATATGCATATGCTTTTGCTTCTAGAAACCCAGCCTAAGACAAGTGTGCACTCCAGTTTTCTTCCCCAACCCTTCAGGGTGAGGATCCTCCACATTGACAAATCCTACTTTACCATGGTGTGACCCTAGTTCTTACCACACAATGTCAGGCTCCTACCATTTTGTCTGGGTGGCTCTTTTGTAATAGCGGTAGTTTATGATTCAGCTCAATGCATTTGAGGGGACAATAAAACAAAAATGATGTAACATCAAATACCAAACCCTGAGGCACATCAATGTAACAGTGTAGCCTGTAAATAAAAGTGGAAATGTGCACCTCAGGAGGAAAGTGCTGAGACAGGTTCACATATAAAACTGGGCCAGGCTCTCACATAGTGGACATGGCTGGAAAGTGGTTTTAAAGACATGCAAGGGTTTATCCTGTTCACTATTCTCTTAGTCCCTAAAATGTCCTAGTGAATTTAAAAAGTCAGAATAGTAATGCAAGTCACATTACTGATTGATTAGAGACAGTAAGTAATCCTTCTATCTGAACCAAAGTGAACAGCAGTCATGTTAATATATTAAAAAAAACAAACCCTAAGTATCCCAACTTCTTCAACACTTAGAACATTTATGAAGAAAAGCACACTATCAACTTCCAGATCTCTCTCTTCCCAAGAAACTCTCTTCCTCCATCCTCACTCTGTGAGGATCCCTGTCTAAATCCTCAGGGAGACAATAAGCACACATCCCGGGGCACACGTGAGCTGTAGCTACATGAACTGATGAATCAGACTGAGGGTCCAGTCCATTGCCCAGTGAAGCTTTCAATTAAAAAGCAGGATGAAAGCACACTATGAAACCAAATATTAGAGAAATGAGAAATCTGTCAGAGTTGGAGCAAATATTTACAAAGCAAAGTATTATGTGACAATTTAACAAAAATGTAAATGCTGAGAGATGCTCTAGAGGAAAATGGCTTTAAGAGAAAAAAAGCATCTACAACTCAAAAAACATGAATTTAAGAGACAGAGGCATTTACTCGCTCTCACTGTCTGTAATAAAACTGTTCATGAAAACACTCTGGTAGTTTGCTCCTTTTAAGAGGCAGGCGACCAAATGGAATTGGTGTTTGATCCAGGGAGTTCTGGTAGTTTACCTCTTTGGATTCTTAATCTATTTAAGGTAAGATCAGGTCCATTCAAGCTGCTTTCCTGTCGGTTAAGACATTTTTAGGGGATCTTTTATCTATCTGGGGAAAAATAGGTATTTTTAGTTCATTTATAATTCAGAAAATTAATATAACTAAGGTCTGAGTTCAGTGGTAATCCACAGTTTCATTGAAGGTCAACTTCTACATAAGATTTAAACTTAGAACACTGTGACCACAGACTATATGTACCTTGTATGTTGGCCTGATAGTCTCACATGGTAGCAGTACCCCAATTTATAGTGACCATGGGTCATTTTTATTTCTCACACAAAACTCAAAGGACTTTTTTTGTTACCACAATCTTTTATTTACATCTTGCAATTATGATACATGCATACCACTAGATTTGATTTATGTTACCCAAGAACCGTCTGTAAAACATTGAGATATCAGCTGACCGTTGAACCTACTTCTTTTCAAACGTCCTCACGCCACTGCTGTTTTGGTTGGAGTCCCATAAGCATATGCATGTTATGTACCAGTAATTTTTAAAACACATAATATTTCTTTTTATGAGGGCTACCTTGCTTCAACCCATAAATCTCTGTTCACAAATAGCCAAGCTGACAGGAAGAGGATAACTATAACACTGTCACAAAGATAAGATGCACGACCACACTGATGGTTCTTTATTTCCTTTTGCTCTCCTCTTAAATTTTTAGGCATTGCTTGACAGAACTCTTCTAAACAGCAAACCCTAGTAGGACGTGATGCTGAGGTGTAGAAAAATACTTTTCTGAGTAGAATGTCCCTCCATTCCTCTTATGGGGGATGGTAGGGTGATTATCTTTCTGGATTCTGGACAACCTTCCCCTTTGAAGGCATTTTTCATGCCCACATGCTCCCGGTTCATCAAGGGTAGGATGTACACAGCTCGGAAAAGCATGCATTATGGCCTCGTTGCTATCGCAGACAGCATTGAGATGGTGGCTGTAAACAGGCAGAAGGGAACAATCCTTCAGCAACAGGTCTTCATGGGGGTAAAAACCACCAAAGGCCAACTTGACCCTAAATCACTGTAGATGCCATTTCACAGATTCACAAGGCACGGGAACACGCACCGTGAATGTGAACACCAGCGCAGGCCCTGAGCATGGCAGCATGCAATTGCTCGGCATTCCTTTGAAAGGATCTTCAAGTCTGTTTCTCTCTAGTTCCACAGATCCTTTCTGCAAGTCCCAAAGTCGGCATTTGCTCCTAAATCAGCGGTTCTCCTTTGGGGGTAGAAAAACCCTCTCACAGGGGTCGCCTAAGACCATAGGAAAACACATATTTCTGATGGTCTTAGGAACCAAGACACAACTCCTCTATCTGTCCCCAGGCAGGTCCATCCACATGCAGATACGCCTACATAAGAGTACCCGGAGTGAAGACTGTGACCCATGCTACACCATGCTTCAAGACAAAATTTCATTTATTTGTCATTAGAAATAAATATTTCACACTATATAATTACAGATTGTTTTGTGATTAATCACTATGCTTTAATTATGTTCAATTTGTAACAATGAAAATACATCCTGCATATCAGATATTTACATAATGATTCACAACAGTAGCAAAATTACAGCTGTGAAGTAGCAATGACATAATTTTGTGACTGGGGATCACCACCACATGAGGAACTGCATGAAGGGTCGCAGCATTAGGTAGGTTGAGAACCACTTTCTTAAATGTCTAAGTCTCTTCCAAGGCAGTACATGTTGCTGTTTTTACTGGCCTTGAGTTAGTCACATGCACAGCCATCATGAGTTTTCGTTGGCTGACCCTCAGAAACAGACCACCAAGTCTTGCTTCCTCGTACATCTTAGTCTGAAATCTGCTGAAATCTGAGCTGCATCGTAGCAACACACAACTTCTACAGACAGGCAGGAGAAGGCTGAGTACAAGATGAATTCACTAGGAATTGAACTTGGGTATTCCACACAGAAGGCAGGAGGGGCAAGCTCGAGGACAGAACCATCCAGCCCCCAAGGCAGAAGTTTCATTACCTTTATTCATCCCTCAGATTGCCTTGGAAACAGATATTTGGTATGACTCACTTGATGACAGTTTTGAAGCTTTGACACACCCACCATAAATTTTAAACCTTAAGTCTAAATACAGCCATGTACATATGTAAATATATTTATATATGATGATGGGGAAATAGATCCATGTGCATATATTTATAGGTTTAGTATTAAGGTCGCAGATGGACATTGGGCCTCCACTCAAGTACTCCTTCAATGCAAGGACACTTTGTTCTATTAAACTGGCATTCCATGATGCTCACCTTCCCAACACAATCGCTGAAGACAAAGCAGGTCCACAAGCAAATGTGGTGAAGAAAGCTGATGGTGCCCAGCTACCAAAAGATATAGTGTCTGGGGTCTTAAAGGCTTGAAGATAAATGTGGGGAACAGAAGGAATTCTCTTAAGTTGTCTCCCCAAAATATATACCAGACTTAGCTGTTTAAGCGAAACTGTACAATAGGCAGCGAAAGTAGGTCAGAGGTTATTCTCCTTAACATTGGCCATCTGTAGTGGCTAGACTATTAGTCTGACTCACCCTAAATAAGACCCACTCCCTTCTGATAAGGATAATGGTGGTCTATTCAGTTGCAGGAGATACCAGAGAGGGCAAACCCGCCCAAGGGTGACCAAGGTTAGTTAGCCATTATCAGCTGTCTAGATCAAGCAGACA
>NW_022111368.1:40410020-40432509 GCF_000313985.2 Echinops telfairi
TGATGATGCAACAAATGTACAAATGCGCTTGACACAATGGATGTATGTATGGATTGTGATAAGAGTTGTACGAGCCCCCAATAAAATGATTTTTTAAAGTACTACCTTTCTTTTTATAAAAACACAAAAGAACGTATGTGACATCATCACTGACCTTTTCTCCCACTCTGTCCCTTGTACCGACCCCATCGTTCTAACACTCCCGGGGGCTTGCTCTGAGTGATGCTGCCTCTGCTCCCTGATGGACATTTATGAAAGGTCAGTGGTTTGTATCCTAGATTTTATGAAGCTACTCCCTTCTCCAAATGATTTGATTAAAACTACCACCACAAAATACCAAAGTCCAATGCTAGTGGACGCAGTTTGGAGTTCTAACCCTGTATAATGTTGATTAGGTCCTTGTACTGCAGCAACACCCCGAGTCCTTTCAGTCCCTCTCTCCCTTCCCCAGAATAATTCTGCCCTCCCCCCCATCAAAACATACTCCTCTTCTGTTACATCTGCTGGGAGTGCCCACTCACAGCCGTTTGAGTCGGTTCTGACGTGTGTCAACCCAGTACGGCATAGTAGACTGCCCCTGTGGGTTCCAAGTATATACATTGTGATGGAGCGGAAAGCCTCGTATTGCTCCAGCAGAGCAGCCGATGGGTTCCGCCTGCTGACTTTGTAGTTTCCAGCCCAATGCCTAACTCACTATGCCACCGGGATTCCTGTGCTGGAAGCATAGTGCTCTGCTAATGCAATCATCTAATTATAGCCACCACACACATGACAAGTAGGGAAAGACAAAAGAGTAGTCACCAACTTGGTACTTTGCACACAGTATATCATTTACTCCATATGTACATAAGACATGAAGGGCATTCTTATACGCATTTTAAATTATGGTGCTCATCTACACGACAAAATGGAGAGCATTCATTCATCCTCATTCACTCATCCAATAAGTGACAGGCAGAATGAAATGTAATTCTTTCTGATTCCAACATCTGTGTCTTTGTACTGCACCAGGCTAGCTAATCCATTTCTATGCCCAGAGAACATTTGCATGTTAAACTAAGCCTCACAAGCTTAAGGAACTTGAATGTGCTGCAAACAGGGAAGAAGAGATATCTTCCACCAGAAGGCCAAAATGAGCTGCCCATTGGGCCAACCACAAAGGCAGAATCTGAATGGCCTTCTGTGGGCCTCATTAAGATCACTCCACAGTCAAGTCCCACCTCAGGTCCCTCCTGTTCATTCATTCAAGAGAATGATAGCAGTGAGACCATGATGGCTGCCCGAATACCCGCAAGCTTCCTCTGCTCTTCCACGGTAACAGAATCCTGGATTATTTTTAGCACTGTCCATGGCTGCCAGGAAGGATGGCGGGAACAATACTAAATTCTACAGCCTCCTGGCAGTTAAACGGGAACAGGTGTCTAAGTTCTGTCTAATGGAATCTAAGATAATGTGTTATGTGACATTTCCAGGGATTGCTCCACAAAGTGAGCTAGCATGTATCCTTTGCCTTAGCCCGTCCTCCTTGCTGTAGTTGGGATGTAAACAGGAAGCCAGGGTGAATGTTTTGGATCGCTGGATGATTTTAAGATGCTACAGAAAGTAGACCAATAAAAGAGTTAGATTTGCTCACAATTCATAAAACATAGGCACCACGTCAACCCTGGACACACACTGCCTCCAGAAATCCATGTCAGAAAGAAAGACACTTTTAACTTATTGTGGTTCTCTTCCCCACAAACAAACCTAAGCCTACATGACAAACACCGGGAAGGTTGGCAGTAGATGTTTCCCAGCCTCATGGCCTTTGTGAATGAGGAGCTAGCCCAAGAAAGAGCTATTTTGTTCAATAAACACTGGCTCTGAATTTAAAGATCTCAAGGAGCATTAGTAAAGAGGAAATAATTACCAAAATAATGGAATGAAATTACCTCAATGTGGCCTTTTTTTCCTTAATGCAACCGCATAATGTGAATACTGTTGTGTCATTCTCTATAACCAAAGCATTAGCATAAATAGAACATTCAAGTGTATAGGATAATTATTCTATTATAATGATCAAAGGGAAGAGCGTGCTGAAAACCATCCCTGTTGCCGAATCCCTGCCTAAGAAAATACCATTAGTTTTTAAGAAAAAAGGCCAATCTTGATGCCATTAACAAAAAATGTGCTATTTTCAAAATTGCACATCTACCTTCTTTAATGACAGAGAATTAAACATTATTTCACCTCCTAGGAAGACAGCGAGGAATGGGCATTCCAATCTCTCAGAAAATGTTATAACTATGGCTGCACATCATTCTCCTCAATTGCATTCAGAGACAGATCTGGAGGCCGGGCCCCAGGGATCAGGAGTGCAATGGGCTGGTGGTACCAGATTTGAGCTTCCAAAGATGATGAAGCGACGACAGCGGTGGTGGGTCCCTGAAATGACTTTTGGAACCCAGCTTGTGGGCCAGGGTTCTCCAGTCTGTGGAGATAGTCCCTTGCCTCCAAAATGGTTGATTACAAGATACTGAGAACAGCGTGCATTTTTCAAACATTCGAAAAGCCTGCTTCTCGCTCTGATCATCATCCAAATGGTATAAAATCACCTAGGAAGCGATCCTCGATTGTCGATTCCATGGACCTTCTGTTGTAGGCGTGTGGGCCAGCAAAGATGAGAGCTGCCCCAGGATGGCCCTGAAGCCAAAAATCTGCCCAGCCCTTCTCAGAGCAGATTTTCAGCTGCTTCAGTCCAGTTCCGGGGAGGCAGCTGTCAGGCACATTTGGCAACACACCTAAATGGAAGCCTCCAGCAATCTGAGCTAAAAATGGCAGGACTAACACAATGAGGGAGAGTCCCCAACAATAGCTGCTTTGGAAAGGGTTGGAGAAGCAAATCACTGTTTTCAGATGTTTGGGTTTTTTTTTTAAAGCTGTTGGTTTAGCCTAACTTTATGAACAGAATCTGTATGAACAAAATGTGCTTCAGAGCATTCATTTGAAAAGGCCAAGTTTCTGAAAGTTTGAAAAGAGACAGAAAGATACCCCTGTGCCAGTGCCCAGATACCCTGATGATTTCATTAGCTAATCCTTCAGCCCTAGAGCGAATTTCCATCCAAGAAAGCTAGGAATGTTGCCATCCCTGGCATATGTAGACGCTCCATAAGCCCCCATTTTCTGCATCCTCACACTCTCATGGCCCATTTTGGTTTCATGAACTCTTAGCAGTCTCCTAGACTGCCTATTGTAACAAAAATCACCGGCATCCAGGTACTAAATAGCTGCTGGTTTTAGTCAGGGTAGGTCAGTGGTTGCTACAGTAACAAATAAATTCCAATATCTTATTCAACATGACAGAAGTTCATACCTCACTCAGCACAATTTGATACACACCGGCTTGCAAAGTCAGTGAAACAGAGATTGATCTCAAGGAGATGGCTCGTACGCTAGTTGTATTGTTTGTAGCTGTTGTTCTTGTTCAGTTCTGAGTCCGGCCCAGCTTGTAAGGACCCTGTGCTCAATAGAGTGAAACATTGCCTGCTCCGCACCAACGTCACAATTGCTGTTATGTTTGAGCTCATGGTGATGGCAGGTTGGAGGCTTCTCCTGACTTATGTAACTGTGGGAGTTAATGAACCCAGATTGGCGGGCAGTTGAGATAGCAGGCTGTTGAGTCGCAGGCAGCAGAAACTAACAATTCCCAGGATCTACAGGCAATATTTCAAGCTACTAGCTCATGTCCAAAGAATCAGAGATCTGAAGATGAGCCAGGGGAAGAATTAAGATCCAGTCAAATGCTGGAGAATTTTGCAAGAATGTTCACATAGGTGATGGAGACCACACTTCCAAGTGAACTCCCTTCCTACTGGCTGCACATACTAGGTGGCATCATGACCACTGACAAGTCTGACCCATCTGAGTTGGTACACAATCTAAGCTATCCCACCAAGGCATCTTGCTCCTGGTGGCTCTGCCAACTCGTGTCCCCTTGGTTATGTGGAGGATCTGCCCACCCAGAGATGGTAAGGAAGAATGCCTGGGAAGACACTGACCTATGCTTTATATCAAATATGCTTGTATGGCTAGAGCTCCTCCTCAGATCATCCGAATAGCAAGGGTGTTTGGAATACATAGGTCACATGTGTATGGACTGGTACCACCAGTGTCTACGGGAGCTGCTAAGTAAACCCCAGAGCTACTCTGCAGAACACTGTCAAAAGAAGCCTAAGGAAAAACAGCCCAACACATAAAGGTCCTCACAAAGAAAAATATCTGTACAGGAAGAAAGAATACCTGGGTGAGCATGCTAGGTGATTCTGAAATAAGACATAGGACAAAAGACTAACAGAGATGATGAAAATGGCTCAAGTATGGACACATCACAGGGAAAGGTAGGTCCATTCCCGACAGGAAGCTTTAGAGGGCAGTGCATAGGAAGGAGCTGAGCGTTAGATGACGTTGAAAGGAATAGTAAATTGGAAACCTTTTCAACCAGATAGAAACACCAGAAAGGAGGCTTTTAGAAGGGGAGAGACAGAAAATGCAGAGAAAAGGGGAAACTCTCTTCTTCACTCAGGCAATAATGAAATTCAACATCATAAAAAGAATCCTAAAAATTGGTCAGGAAGAAATAATCACTGATACTTAGGCATATTAGAAAAGAATAAATGGGGCAATATGGGAAAATCACAGAAAACATCACAACTGTTCTCTAAAATAAAATAGAAACGAAATACATTTTTTTTAATTTTTTACAGAACATCTTTGAAAAATGGATGATGTTCAACAACTAGTGCTTAAATTCTTGTATAAGAATGAACAAAACCTGATTAATAGCATTAAAACCAGAAGGATATTTGATCTGAAGGACGTTTTTAAAACTCCAAAGCAATCTTTCATGGAAACGAGGAGAGTTGCAAACAGGTCCTCATTTAGAATGAAGTATAAAGCCATAGGAAAAGTCTTCACCTGAAACCACTCTTAATGAAAGAGAATAAAAAACCACCTCACAGGCCCAGAATTATATAAAGGTATTTCACATCTCCACACCTGCTGGCTGCTCATGCGCTTGACTGTGTTATGCTAGGTCCCACTAGGGATGTGGGGAATGTGTGGTTCCCCTTGATGAGCTCACAGCCTGATGCAACTGCAAATAAGTCTGGATTGTTTCTTTTCAGGCTGACTCTGTGGTAAACTTTGTCATTTCTACTGAGACTGGATCCTATATCTGGTCGACTAGCCTCCTACCATATTGCTTTCCCAAGCAAATAATCCAAGAAGCTAAATTATATGAAGAATAATAAGGCATCAGGATTGGTGGAAGGCTTATTAACAACCTGCAGTATGCAGATAACACGACCTTACTTGCTGAAAGGGAGGAGGACTTGAAGCCCTTGCTGATGAAGATCAAGGACTGCAGCCTTCGGTGTGGCTTCTGTGTCATGAAAACCAAAATCCTCAAACTGTACCAGGATGTAACAACATGGTAAATGGGGAAAAGTTTGAAGTTATCAAGGTTGAAGTTTTGTGTTGCTTGGATCCACAATCAGTGTTCATGGAAACAACAGTTAAAAGACCAAATGGCACATTGCATTAGGTAAATCTGCTGTACGAGACTTTTTAAAGTGCTGAAAAGCAAGGATATTACTTTGAGGACTAAGGTGCTCCTGACCCAAGCCATGGTATTTTCAGTTGCTTTATATGCATGCTGCTTTATATGCATGCATAAGTTGTACATTGAGTGTGGAGGACAGAAAAGGGATCTATGCATTTGAATTATGGCACTGGCAAAGAATACTGAAAGTACCATGTACTGCGAAAGTATGGCCAGAGTGCTCCCTAGAGGCAAGCATGGTGAGACTGTCTCATAACCATTGGACACATTGCCAGGAGAGACCCGCCCCTGGAGAAAGATCTCATGCTTGGTAAAGTAGCCGGGCAGCAGAAAAGAGGAAGACCTTCGACAAGCTGGATTGACACAGTGGCTCCCCACATAAGCACAATTGTGAAGATGGAACAGGACCTGGCAGTGTCCCATTCTGTTGTACGTAAAGTCACTATGAGTTGGAACCAACTGGCAGGACCTAACAACAAAAGAAACCAAATTGCCTGCCAATCCCAGGAGCCGTGAGGAGACAGTCGACTGTGGATTCACTGGACTCTGCATCCACCACCCTGTGCTCTTCATGCTTCATCTCCCTGCTTCCTGGTCCAGCAGCTCCAGCAGCTAGATAAGTCAGGAGAAACTTCCAGCTTAACATCTGAACCACGGACTTGAACCAGACTGGTCTTATCTACTTTCACAATGGTGTGAGCAGTTTTCTTGATATAAATTTCTTTCTATAGATACACGTGTAAGTGGCATTGGCTTTGCATCTGTAGAGAACCCCATAGATCACAATGAATTGTTCTGGAATTCCCATTGTTTGCTGTTTTGTTTTGGTTTATGATACAAACAGTTGAATGCCTTGGCCTAGTAGTCAATAAAACACAGGTGTTGACATCTTTGGAATTCTCTCCGTTTAGTCAAGACCCACCTGCCATCAATAATGACATCCCACATGCTACACTTGAATGTTTGGCAGCTCCTTGTCAATGTACTGCTGCAACTGTTGTTGAGTTATCTTCTGCAAATTTTGATTTATGTATGATATTAATGATATTGTTTGATAATTTCCTCACTCTGTGGGGTCACCTTACTTTGTTTTGGCACACGTCCAAACCCCTGTCAGTTGCTTGGCCAAGTATTTGTCTTCCAAATTCTTGGCATAGACAAGTGTGCTTGTCAAATCAGCCGGTAGTTGTTCTTTAGTGTTTGATTTAGGAGATTACACATCAGAGGGAAGCACTTATGAAAGGATTAGAGCATTATAGAAAATTAATTGGAATGTTTCATTTCTCTGCATATTATAGCTTGTTAAAGTTGCTAGATTAATTAAAAATAAGCAATATGCATATTTCTCTACCTCAGCACACTGATGATCACAGTTATTCCATTTATCCTACTAAACATTAAATCTAGAGATAAACCAGAGGAGTGAATTGAAGATATTACCCGGAAGATTCTGGCAGCTTCCCACAGCCCACAATCCAAAATAATATATTAATACTAATATATTCCATATATAGGGAACACATTTGGTTATAACTTCACTCCCAGTTAGAACTTTGTTCTCAGTGCTGCATCTGACATAGTCAGGCATTGGAAGTGAAGGAAAAGAGCATTTGTTTGGTGTCTGCTCTGAGTCAGACACTGAACTAGAAGCTTTATAAATGTAACATCATTTAATCCCCCTATAGACTCCATATGGTAAGGCAAAGCTATTTTTGCCTTTAAGTAATGAACTGAAATTCAAACCCAAATGAGCCTGACCCTATAGGCTTGCACTTCCCTTTAGTTTGACCAGGTTCCATCTCTGTCCTAAGGATATTTTTCTGTGAAAATAATAGAATCAATGCCACAAATTCCTCGCAGTATTTTCGCTTCCTGGGCATGAAGACAGGCATTGTGCTGTCTCCCTTATATTTCAGTGTAAGTAGGGTGGCTGCATTAGTTCCTGTTAAAGATAATTAGAGCTCTTATGTCTTCTCCATTTTACACTTACGTTTGGAAATGACACAATAGCAACTGTTATTGCTGCATTTTATCTCAACTCTGTGATGCTGGAAAATCGTAGTAGTGAAAGAAACCCACCTTCAGTGCTCAGGAAAATGGCAAATAACCACCCTTCCCATTTATGACTTGGATAGGCTCGGATGATCCTTTATTTACCTACAAGAAGACCAGACACAGACCCTGTACTTTCCCATTTCCTACATTATACATGAGTAATTAGATTTCAATCAAAAAAAAGGTGCTTATTAGCCCATTTTTTATTAAGTTCTTCTTCCCACAAAATCCCTAACCTCAATCTGAGCCAATATCCTACCTCTCCTTAAGGATGCCTCCCAGAAATTAAATGAGTCTCAGTGAAAACATCTGATTGATTATCCAATGATGTCACCTGCTCATCTCACTTCCCCACACCTGGGGGTTTCTATATAAATGAAAATGCTACTTCCATAATTCTTTGAGATACTTTCTGAGCTTATGGTTAAACAATTTCTCTACTGTGGTAGTCTCCCTCTCCCATGACAATAGGCCCCTTTTCTTTCTCCCTATCAAAGGTAGCATTTTTTTTAAACTCACATAAGGTAGTCAGAGCCTGTATCACCGAGTTAGCAAATAGAAGAGAAATATAGTTGACAGCACATTGTATTTCCATGCATTTGAATCAAACTCTTTTGTCTTAGCCACTGAAATGTCAAGGTATGTTACTATAGCAAAGGAGCCCTGGTAGTGTACTGGTTATACTTTGGGCTGCTAACCCCAGTTCTGCAGTTCAAAACCACCCACTCTTCCATAGGACAAAAATGAGCCTTTCTACTCCCATAACGAGCTACGGTCTCGGGAGTTCATGGGGCCGTTGCAATCAGCACTCCAGCACTGATTGTTGTTGTTCTGGCTTGTGACTGCAGCACAGTGCAGCCTACTGCAGTCAAGACAGTGATAAGTGACGTCACAAAAGACACAGCAGGCAGGAGGAGTAGAAATGGCAAGAAGGTTTATCCATCTGACTGGAGAAATAAAGGAGTACCCTAGCTTGTTGACAAAAATAAGCATCTTAATCATGGCTATTTAAAAGTAATGGGACAGGTTACCATTTCTTTTAAACAAGGTTTCAAACCTTTTCACCCTCTCCGTGCAACCCAAGAGACTATTGAGTGTTCCTCCTTACATTCCCAATCAACAGGACATATAAATCAAACTCTCCTTTTCCCCTTACACAAAAAAGTAAGTGTGTGGCAGGCCATGAATACAAACTGTCTGTGTCCATTTCCTTTCAGTCTTATGAGTTTAAGGATGGTTGTATTAATTATCTTATTCATCTGGGTAGTATTCAGTCAGTCCATATAGCTCATTAGTTTGGATGGATACTTGTTGTAAACCTGAGATAGCCATTTTGATCATCTCTTACGGAAGTAACTGGAGTCTGTCTTTTGTGATGAGCTGCTGATCCATTCTTCAAATACATAAATAAAAATGGCAATGGAAAGAAAAGTTGAAAGACTTCTCAAGTCAGAAGAGAATATCTTCAGGACCTCATTTTTCATTAAGATGTCTTCTTTCTGTTTGCCTCTCCTCTTTCCTCCTTTCCTAGATGCCCAAATTACTGTGAGAGTGAATCAGAAAGCACTTAACAGCCATGGGTTAGACACACAAGCACCTCACACCCTCTCCTCCTTCCTAGGATGTCCAAACACAACACCCTGGTAGCACACCAACCACCCAAAACTAATCAAATCTCTATTCCAGTCCCTAAGATACACCATAATCATGGATGGTTATTAAAACATCGCTATGCTTTATCAAGCAACCCATGCCATCATGCGATTTTTTTTCAAAGGTGTTTGTGAGTTTATATAGTACTTAGGGTAAGGAACCCTTGTGGTGCAGTGTTTAAGCAGTCAACTACTAACCAAAAGATCAGTGGTTCTAACCCACCAGCAGGAAGATATGGCAGTCTGTTTCTATAGATATTACAGCCTTGACAATTCTACTCTGTCCTGTAGGATCATTATTAATTAAATTAAACATAATAGCAATGAGTTCTAGTTGGGATATTTACTTATACATTCTCTCCCAATTGAGCTGATTATTTTTAAACCCTGACTTGGTATAATATCAACTCTAAATGTACAGTGATGAGAATCATGGGCAGATCCAGTATGCTAGTAGGCCAATAGGAGAATAATTTTTCAATTAAACCTTTTTTGACTTCCAGGCCATGCCACAGGAGTGGCTGCCCTCATATCCTCATCTGCGACTTGACTGCTGTTCGCAGGGAAAGGTGACATTCTCCTCGATGTGAGACTCTCCCCATATCAGGCAGAGTCAGTTTGTTGGCCTGCTCCAGACTCTGGAAGCCTCTTATCTATCTATCTATCTATCTATCTATCTATCTATCTATCTATCTATCTATCTATATATATATATATATAAAGATAATATACGTGTGTATATATATGTATATATGTATATATATGGAGAGAGAGAGGTGAGGAAGAAAGGCAGAGAGGGAGGGAAGAGAGAAAGAGATAATATATATTCAAAATTTTCTTTAACCTTTCTTCTTTATGACCAAGAACAGCAATGAGATCCTCCAGCTCCCCTTCCCTACAGTACTTGTACTACTTCCCTACAGTGTTCGTGCATGCATCTTATGTCTATGCCTCTAAATACCATATTTTCTCAAACATTGAACTTATTTCACATTAATGGTGAACCCGGAATGTTTAGAGTCAGATCCTAAACTAAAAACTAATAGAATAAAAACAACATGTAGAATCTTGACAGCCTGGGGATGGGATTAGAAAACTAGATAACTGTAGAGAAAATACGACCCCTGACAACAAGGCTAACTAACTGACAACTTTGCCTCAGGGCAACTCTTCCCAGACACAGAGAATGTGTCTTCTTCCATTACTGTCAAACATTCAAATTACTTCTAAAGATGCTCTTCTAAAGATAATCTTTTATCTTTTTTTTAAAATGTTAAATTTGATAGAGTGTGTATGTGATAGTCAAGGTATTATGTCAGCTTTGCTGAGCCAAGATTCCCTATAGTTTGGCAGTAAAAACGTAGTAATGTTTCATGAAGAGATCTAAGATATTGTAATAATCTCCATGATGAGATCTGCTTTGTGAAGCCAATCCATTGCAAGAAAGATTCCACCAAGGTGTGGCCTGCCTTCAGTACAAACGGATGACGTGGAAAAGCTTGCTTGATTTTCTTGCTAGATCTGTATCCTAAATCTGGTTCGTCATCCAAGTTTCAGTTCTTCGGGTTTGTGTCAGCAACCTGAATTATCTCCTACTGATCCTGAGATGCAGCAGCGGCCTGCCACCTTACCTACCGACCTGGGATTCATTTGCTTTTGCAGCCAGAAACCCTGCTGGTATTTGAAAATGCCAATAGGTTCCAGAATCACAGCAATACAAAAGCCACCACAATAAAACAAACAGACAGACATGTATTGAAAGTCTAAGATAAGTAGTTCCAACAGTGCTACATATTGATCGTGTTGACTAACAATTGACTAGCAGCTTGTGAACACTGAACACTCAGCGAAGCAGCACATCCACCCTTGAGAAGAGAATGGAGGGCAGAGCAAATGGAAGTGGACATGGATAGAGGGATAGAAATAGGGGGGGGAGGGGATTCTGTCTGCCTTACCCAAGAAGAACAATATGAAACAGAACTGCAAAAAGCTCAAAATCAAATGCAGTAAGACAAGACTAGACCTTGTCAGAAGATCAGATGAAGGAAAGGATGATAAATTTTTCAGGTAAAATGAATATTGCAAACAGTTCCAAGAATTCAGAAGAGAGAGAAATCAGAGAGAGGGAATGATGTGGGTAGAAAGCTGAAGGGAATGAGATTTTTGCAGAAGTGACTGAGAAACACACTTTGAAACTCTCAGGTCAGACAAGGAGAAACAAAGATATCTTGTCAACTCATGCAAATAATGCATTTCATCATTTCTTCCACAGAACCAATCTGATTTCCATGTGCTACCAAGAATACAGGCAGCATGGGTCTGTTTATTCATCATAAGGGTCAGCTGCCCACTCAATCACTCTGTGTGAGTCTCGCTTTAGTTATATGTTTTTCTGTTTTTCAGTATATGAAACCCAGGATTGATGACCTTATAGAGACAGCAAGTAGAATAAGGGTTCCTGTGGGGTACAGTGCGGGGAGGTGAAGGGAAGCTGGTATCAAGGAGTTCAAGAAGAAAGAGAATGTTTTGAAACTGATTGTGGTAGCAATTGGACAATACTGCATGATGTGATGGAACTGTACAAGAGTATGATATCTGTATTAGCTCCCAATAAAAGAGTTTTGGGGAAAAAATCCAAAATAAAGCTAATTTTATCACTGCTGCTGTGACCTTTGGTTAAGTAATTTTCAGTTGTTGGATGTGAAATGTAAAACCTTCACCTTCCTCAGGCTTCAGTAGAATATGTGCCTTTGTGTTGTTTTCTAACAAAAATATATAAAAACAGAAATGTAATAATAAAGATATCTTCAGAATTTTAGGAGAAAATGGTCCAAACTTCCCTCCATGCAAGACCTTTGATGTGTTTAACAAACTAGGAAAGTTCCTGAGAACAGTGCCTGGATATTTGTAAAGTTGGTATTTTAAGATAGAGATGTCAGGCAGTTAAACTAATCTCCTTTTGAACCAAAACAGAGGAACTCTATAATCACTGAGAATGTTGATTCTCACCATCATGCTGAGCATCAGCACCAGAAAATGAAGCCTGCATCAGAAAATGTCTAGGGCCAAAGATCAGTGATCAAGCGCAGGTTGGAATATGAAAGAACTCGTTATCAGTTCAATCAATACTGAGCCTTGAGAAGTCCATGAACTAACTCAACTGGATAAGAATCTATACCCAGCACTACAATAAGAAGGTCAAAACCGAGGTGGCAAACAGGACCTGGAAACTAACAGATACAAAATCCAAAAGATCTTTGAGTGATGTCTCCTTCTTCCTTGAATAAAGAGGACATAAGAAGTTTGAAGAGGTTGTCACAGGCTACTTGAAAGGCATGTGAATCTCAGATCATTATTCTACGCTAATTGGTCCAAATTTCCCTCTTGGAAATTAAGTATGGCTATCATGCGCTTACTGCTCTCTTTACTGAGATTTACTACTGAAGAAATTCCAAATGTCTCTAAGGCCTCTTCTAGATGATGTTGAGCATGTCAAATTTAAATGATTAAGTTGTACAATAACTCAAAGGGTTCAAGAGAACCCTTCTCAAGATGGGGAATCAAGATGTGGGCTGAATTGTTCTGTTGTTTGGTGGGAAATCTGTAGATATTTGTGGATGCTCCAATCATCCATGACAGCTGAAATTCAAGAGGCAGAGATTTCACCAAGATGGTGCATCTGAAAAACACAGAGCAACTTTTCAGAAAAGGTGGAAGGACCACCGACTTCAGAATGTACCATAGTATTGTTGAAATTGTAGATGATTTGAACCCTACCTTAGAAATTATAATTTATGGATGTGGCCAAGGACATTCCCACCTCCACTCACAAACTCCAACCCATTGACTTGGCAAATTCTATTCCTTTAGGACTCCCTGATGTTGCTAGGTGCCTTCAAGTCAGTCCCAACTCAGAGCAAACATGTGTACAACAGAATGAAGCAATACCCTGTTCTGTGCCTTCCTCACAATAGTTTTTATGTTTCAGCCTAGTCATGTAGCCACTGTGTCAATCCAACTGGTCAAGGATCCTCATCTTTTTCCACTGCCCTTCTACTTTATCGAGCAATATATTCTTCTCCTGACAACACATATCCAAAGTGCATGAACCTAAGTGATGAGAGCATGTTAAAACAACCTTACAAGATGTGGAACTGCCTTGCAAGACATGAAACTACCTTACAAGATGTGGAACTTCATTGCAAGATGCTGAATTACATACCACCTATGAACATAAGTGACTCAATTTTGAGAGAGACTTAAAGCCCAGTAAGAAATGATGAATCAGTGCAGACTCACTGAAAAGAAGCAAACCACCTACATGGGGGGGAACACCTAGAAGCTCCCCAGACACCTCTGGAGAACCCTGATAAGACCCGGCTGAATGCAAGAAGGCTGTCAAAGAACCAGCAAGACCACCTATAGAGACCCGGGTAGAGAGACTGAACTCAGAGAACTGGGAACCAAGGAGGAGACATCAGCTCCTGCTCTCTCCAACTCTACCCGGATGAGGACACCGATGACAGCAATGCCTAATGGAACTAAAGACCAGTAACTGATCTGATGCTGAATTAATTTTGTGTTACCCTTATAGCTAATGACTTAAGTTAATTTTAAGATTGTTAGATAGTTTGATGTGTGTTTGAAGTGAATAAACCAAGCATTCAAAAATGTCAAAGAGCTTTAAGTAATTATTGATTGTGCTGCTCATGATATAATGGCATAGTTGGCAGGATTTCTTATCTAATCAAGTGCTCAAGCCTCACTGGGCCGAGTCTCACAGGATGTGACCCACCAAGGGAAGGGTCCTCTGAGACTGACTGAGACTGAAAGGTCGCTGGTAGTTAAACTCCATCCATAAGATGACTGATTCCAGGGCACCCAACCCAGGAAGCAATACCCAAGCTGAGCAAAGGTCACTCCAGGCACAGAGGACCAGCAAACTCATATGGGAACACAGGGTCCCCGAAAGGGACACCGCAGAATACTTCCACCCTAGTACTAAGAGGAGCTGGAAATAACTGCCTTTCCCCGAGAGGGGTGCAAAGATAAGGACAGCTTCTCGTGCCTGTGAGAATGGACCCGGCCAATGAGGTACAAGTTAGTGGCAAAAATTAAATACTATTATTATATGATCAAACTGACACCACCAAACAATCTAACCCTACTAGATTACTACTTGAGAAAACTAAAGCAGTGGTTGTGGGTTCAAAACCTTTCTGAACATGTTTCACATTTTTAAGAAAGAGAAACCACAAGATTTACCAGTAGGAAGCCCATGGGCAGAAGTAAAACAAGTATTAAAGGACAAGAAAGCTCATAAACCTAGGAAACTAGAGATAGACCTAAGAAACCCTAGGAATGTGAAACCTATCATAGAAAGCGTCCAACCTAAAGAGGTTCCTTCCATATTATTATAGGCCTGTGACCAACTGCACAATGACTTAACAAAAGGAAAAGCACCAGTCGCCCAACATTTACAAAAATTAATGGGAGAAAACAATCCTTTCAGGGAAACTACCCCGGTTGAGACTAAAGAGAACAACCCGAGCACAGTCACTAAGGTAAAGTGAAACCTAGACTGATGGGGGAACAAAGCCGATGAAAAGCTAACAGAAGTATCAGATACATCAGACAAAATTATGCCAACATGAGACATGATTTAGCTCAGAAAAGGAAAACAGACATAGAATGGCCAGTAACCCTTTGGGATAAAGGGGTTACTACCATACAATTAGTCGGTAAAGAATTATTCATCATTATTTCAATATGTGAAAACCATGAGGTACAGGATATCTTGAGGATATATTGTGACAACCACATGACAGAAGTGGGATCCCTAAGCATCCTGGGTGAGCCTGGCCTACTGTACAGTAGAGCCCTACGTAGATGTCTCAAGGTGGCATACTCCCAAAGAAGGGACACAGATGCTAAACTAGTTAGCACTGTTAAAGATGTGTGATGAAGCCATACAAACTCCCACAGCGACGCCTGCCGATGGAAGCAGAAAAGGGAGCCTCCTCATGGGTGCACCTGAAACATGAAACTACTGCATGCACCCGCCCTACAAGAAGGCCGAACAGGAGGAGAAATGATGAAAGTGTTGCAGTTGCAAAAAGACCTAGACCTAGGCCAACCGAAACTAACATTTTGGACACAAAGAAAAAATCCACCAATGGGAACACAGAGGGGTGAATCTCTGAAAACTCCACGATTTAAGCCCATGTTTCACACACAGCTGCCACGAAGACCACCCAATTATACTAGGGGACCAGGGAACTACAACAGCTTTAGAAGGCCTCCACCTCCAAAAAATGGGGGAGGCCCCCAGGGGAAACCCTGGAGAAATAAGGGTTCAGAGGTGGACAGACTCAAGGGTTCCGAACTGGCCAATCGGCACCGTGGAGATCCTCAAATCCCAACTAATAAGGTTACAGGCTGAATCAGAAACCCAGAAGATAAAGTGGGCCCTCGAGGATAATGAGGTTTACCCAAGGAACAGACTTTGCATAAACTGGATTTACCCAAACAGGCCATGTATAAACTTAAGCTACATGATAGGAGGAAAGGTGTACTTAGACAAAATTTTTTATTGATACAAGATCCCAAATCAGCACAATCAACCGGAGGTTAAATGGAAACACAAGAGTTTACATTAAGAGGATTACAGGAAATAAAATAACAATGACTCAAACAGATATTATTTGGAGAATATATGATAAAGACATCAAAGGAAAGCTAGCTGGAAGAATAGGAGTACCCAGTATTGTAGGAATGAATATTATACCCCAAATCTTTCTCGAATGGATAAATAAGAAAAGGATAAAAGCCAGTTATAATTATGGTAAATGAAACTAAAACATCGACGATGGTAATAACAAAACCCCAAGGTTTAGTCTGGGTTAAACAATACCCGTCAAAGGGGGGCCACCAAGAGATCACACAGAAAATAAAAGAATTAGAAAATGAAGGAATACTAAAGCACGCTATCACCTTCAAATACAACTCTCGCTTGGCCAGTAAAGAAGCCAAATGGGCAATATAGGCTAACCATAGATTACAGACAATTAAATGAAAAATCAGCTAAGATTATAAGTAATCTACCAGACTGCTTAGAAATAATAAATTTATTATCAGCAGAAAAGAATAAATACTATGCAGCAATTGATATGTCGGATATATTCTTCACAATTCCTCTACATGAGGAATACCAAGAACATACCTCTTTTGCTTGGGAAGGAAAACAGTACAAGTTTTAAGGCTGCCACAAGTGTACCTCAATAGTCCAACCATAGCACGCACAACATTAGCCTCCCACATACCAAAGCTAAAACATGAATCTAAAATATATCACTATATAGATAACACTTTGTTGACAAATGAGAACATAGAAGACTTAAAGAAGTATTTGATACAACTAGTGGACACTTTAAGAAGCAAAGGGTGGACAATAAGTGAAGACAAAATACAAAAACCAGATACAAGTGTAAAATTTTTAGGAATAGAATGGAACAGTACAGGACACAGGTAACAGACAAGATTTTAGAAAAAATGGACACAATATCAAAACCAAAAAACAAGAAAGAAGCTCAGAGGCTAATAGGAATATTTGGGTATTGGAAAACACACATCCCCTTTTTTCAGTGGCTACTAAGACCAATGTTCAAGTTCACAAGAAAAAGTGAAGATTTTTATTGGGGAACAGAACAAAAAGAAGCCCTGAGACAGATAAAACAATACATCAAAACATACCAAAGGTTAGAGAAACCAGGAGGTCAGGACAAGCTAAGAATAGATATAATAATGAAAGATGAGTTTGCAGTATGGGGATATTTAAAAAATCACCAACAGATGCAAATTATGGACCATATGGTTTTACATCCAAAAATTTCCTTATTCTAAAATAAAATATAATTTCATAGAACAAGTCATGTAGGCTGCCCACACAGCTGCCCAACAGGCTTGACCTTGGATCGATTATAGGGAATATGTACTTAGAACACACATACCCATTGCTAAAAACAATCAGCTATCCTAGAGAACATAAACAAGTAAGTTTGGATCCCAAACAGATAACCTGGAGATGGTACCTCCAACAACTCACAATAAAACATACAGGAACGCCAAGTATGATACTTGAAACCTTAGCAGAGTTCGAAGTAGAGCTGCCTATAGAAAAAATATAGAAGAACCAGAACATCCCAGCCCAAACATTGGGCAACGGGGTTCTGACCTTGCTCCGGAACACAGTAATACTTGGTTTCCAGACAGATCATCCATCGTATGAAACAGCAAGACTCAATGGAAAGCAGACGTGATCAGGCTGAAGGAAAACAAACCCCTAATCAAAGAGGGTAAGACTAAATCAATACAACACTCTGAGCTAATAGCAATAAAATTGTCAATATTACAAAACATAAAGGAAAACCAAAGTGTGATCCATATTTTTTCAGACTCTTGTGGGGGTAGCTAACGGCATTGCCCTTTGGTCAGGAAAACGGGCCATAAGACATTTTAAAATCAATGGCCAAAATATTTTGAGTCAGGAAATATGGAAA
This sequence comes from Echinops telfairi, assembly GCF_000313985.2. NCBI lineage: Eukaryota > Metazoa > Chordata > Mammalia > Afrosoricida > Tenrecidae > Echinops > Echinops telfairi. The sequence continues at coordinate 40,427,885 of NW_022111368.1, forward strand.
GAGCTATATGAGCTAAAGGAAAAAAATCACTCTTAAAATCACTCGTGAATGCCCACCAAAGGAAAGGAAAGCCCATTGATGAATGGAATAATAAGGCAGACAAAGCACCAAAAAGTTTGCTAGTGTCTAGAGGTAAACAATATAAATATTATAATGACCCACCCCCACAATTAATAAAAAGCGAGGAGAAAGAATATGCACTTAGGAAAGAAAGAGAAAAGTGAAGTGGACAATAGAAGAAGCCCACATTGACACACTTGGTATATATGAGATATTAGGACATGCAGGAACACACGCAGTATACAATTGGATAATAGAAAGAAACTCAAGAGATACTTGGCACAAAGTAAAGGAAGCAATAAGTAAATGTCCGACATGATAAGATATCAAAATTTACCAGAAGAGGAGGACACATCAAGGAAGAGATGAGATTCAAGCAGTGTTTACAGATGGACTACATAAATCCATCTAACATTTTTAGAAAATCAATACATTTGTATAATCATAGACAAATTCACCTCCTTAATAATGCTAAACCCAAGGGACTTCTGGCAAGATGGCAAGAGTAACACATACCAGAAGGACTCAACAAAAATCAGTGCAGGAGAGTTATTCAGAGGGAAATTCCACACTTCTGGGACACAGGAGGAGCATCATAAAGATAAGTAGGCACAGATCCACTAAGTTTTGAGGAGCTTGGGGGTATTGGCTTACCACAGTGGAGGCCAGCTAGGGTCTAACCTTAGCCCCACCACCCACTCAGGCAGAGAGGGGATCATCTGAAGCCAGCCCAAGGGCTTTATCTCAACACAGCCACAACTTGACACTCCTCCAGGGCAGGGTTTAAACCCCTCCAGCCCTATTGTCAGGGATCCGGGCTCAGCTATATTTTTACTTTTGCTTCCCTCTCTTCTCTCTTTCCCCCCACAGTCTCATCGGCTCCGTTTCTTTTTCGTTTGTTTGTTGTTGTAGTTGTTTTTGCTTTTTCTTTTTTGTTTCTTGTTTTCTTTTTCTCTTCCCCTTTGTCTCACATGCCACTTCCGACCTCCAGGGCACTCCCCTTAGCCTGTGGCATTTAAGCCTACCCTCCACCCAGCTGGGAGAGCTGCACCCTCTTCAGCATAACCTGAGGTTAGGGAAAGCCCTCCCACCTTCCTCCAGGGGAACTCCCGCCCACCTTCTTCCAGTGGAAATCCCACCTACATTCTTCTGGGTGAAATCCTGCCCACCTTACTCTGTGGGAAAACCCGCCCACCTGTTGTCTGGGCAAATTCTGCCTTTGTGGCTGGGGTGCTCTTACCTGTCCTCTGTGGTCCCACGTGACTGAGGGAACTTCCTCCCACCTACCATAGTGCCTCACATGACCTAAGGCAGCTCGTCCAGCACACACCAATGCTCCACACAGCTATAGAAACCTCTTCCCAAACTCCACTTCAATCTAGCTGACTAGGAAATTCTGCCTACCATTTGCGTTGCTTTACACCAAAGCGGGCACACCCACCTGCCATTGGCGTCACACCCATTGCATCTGGAAGCCCCACAAACCCTCTGTGCCACTCCAAGCTGCCATGGACCACACCATCATGGCTTCTTGTGAGATCACCCAGTGTAGCACCATCCTCACGAGTTCACTACCACCCAACCAGTGTCCCCTGAGAGGACCATCCAACTTACCCTCCAAATAATGGAACAAAGTCTGATTAAAGAAAGAGTGAAGCCACAGGGGATAAAGCAGTAGACCAAGTCCAAAGTGCAGTCAGCTACAGGCAGTTCAAAGAAGCATTCCTATGAGAACCCAGACCGAGCTCAGTGCTCTTCAACTAACTGGAAAATAGCACCTAGCTCCTCTAAAACAATGCAACACAAACAGCAATCAGCCCCAATAGCCTCAACAAAAAAACAGGAGAAACAAAAGGAAATTTCAGAACATGCCCTGAACATAGTGATGTACAGAGAAGAAGCAGACATTGATCTGCCACAGAAAGAAATTTTCAGAACGCTGCTTGGAGTCATACAGGATATGAGGGAAATAATAGAGAAAAGGGATGAAATGATAGAGAAGATACACCAAAAGGAAATACAAGAACTTTGGAACTAAATAACAAAAACCAGTATCAGACTCACGGACTTCGCCAACTGACTAGAGGAGGTAGAGAACTGTACCAGTGACCTAGAGGACAGCCAAACTGACTTTAACAAACATGAACAAAAATCTAATAAGATCATCAGAGAAACTGAAGAAAACCCAAGAGCTATGTCTGATTTTATGAACAGGAACAACATCAGAATAACTTGGATTACCAGAGGAAGACACAACAAAGAAGTCATTTGCAAAAATAGTGAGAGAATTCTTGGAGGAAAACTCCCCCAGATTAATGAATGAAAACCAGGCAACCATTCAGGAGGCTGAAAGAACACCAGTTAGACTGAATCCCAAGAAGAAGTCACCAAAGCACATAATAGGTAACTATCCAACTTTGAGGAAAAGGAGAAAATCATGAGAGCAGCTAGGGAAAAACAAGCAATCACATATAAAGGTTCACAATAAGAATATGCTCAAACCTATCAATGGACACTATGAAGAGAGGAGAGAGTGGAGTAACATATTCCAAAAAGTTGAAGGAAAATAAAGCAGAACCAAGAATACTCTATCCAGCCAAAATATCTATCAAGATAAATGGAGACAAGGAAAAACTCAAAGAATACGTTAAAAGAAACCCAGCCCTACAAAAGATCCTTGCTGACCCAGTGCGGGCAGAAGAACAGCACTCACCAAGCACAAATAAGAGACCACCACATAGAACAAGACTATCCAGAGGGCAACAAAGAGAAAACAGCCCCCAAGATAGCATTGGCTTAAGGATGGAATGAAGCCAAAAATGAAACACACACACACACAACACTGATAAGAGAGGGAGGTAGGAAAACACCCAACACAAAAGATATAAGATGACATCACAGAGTCCACAGTTGGATGTAATAACCCTGAATATCAATGGACTGAACTCAAGCATTAAAAGACGGAGGTTGGCAGACTGGCTTAGGAAACACAACCCATCAATCTGCTGCCTATAGGAGACACATCTCAAGATTACAGACAAAAATAGGCTGGGAATCAAAGACTGCAGAAAAACATACCAAGCAAATAGCAATGTATAAAAAGTAGGGGCTGCAATCCCAATCTCGGATAAAATTGACCTCAACGTGCAAACCATAAAAAGAGATAAGGAGGGACACCAGGTAATGCTCAAGGGAATGGTAGACAAAAAAACAAAACAAAACAGTAAGCATTGTAAACATATATTCCCTGAACGAGATACCTGCTGAATATGTCAACCAAATGCTCCAAAAGATGAAAAAAGAAATCACAGCCTCAACAATCACAGTGGGTGATTTCAATACACTGCTCTCTGAGAAAGATAGATCACAGGGAAAGAAACTCAACAAGGAGGCTAGAGATCTACTATTAGACAATTTGACCTGATAGTTATTTACAGAGCTTTTCATCCAAATACCAAAAAAATCAGATTCTTTTCAAGCCTGCATAGCACATATTCGAAGATAGACCACTTGCTGGGGCATAAGGTGAAACTACATAAATTTAAGCATATTGATATCATATAGACCTCTCTCTTTGACCACTGTGCCATAAGGCTGGAAATCAACAAAAGGAATACAAAGAAAACAAGAGCAAACAATTGGAGAATGAATACCTCTACTGCAAAAGGAGTGTGTACTGGCACGGATCAAAGAAGAAATTAGGAAATTCCTAGAAACCAATGAGAAAGAGAAAACGATGTGCCAAGACTTATGGGACACAGCAAAGATAGTTATCAGAATAAGTTTCATAGCAATACATGCACACATGAAAAAGGATGAAAGACTTATGATTTATATGCTGGCACAAAATTTACAGTAACTAGAGCAGAGTCAACAGGACAATCCTACTAATAGCAAAAGAAAATAAATAATAAAAATCAGGACTGAGATTCAGGAGAGTGAAAACAAGAAAACAATGGAAAAAATTAATGCCGCTAAAACTTGGTTCTTAGAAAGAATAAATAGAATCTACAGACTGCTGGAAAATATAAGCAAATGAAGGAAGGAACAAATTGTTGGTCTCCTCTTCTGTGGTCTTGTCTGATGTGTATAGCAGTCTGATAGACTTCTGTTTGTTGATCTTGTATCCTGTCCCTCTGCCATATTCTCTATTGCTTCCAGTACTTCCTTTGTGGAGCTTTCGGGATTTTCCATATGTAAAATCATATCATCAGCAAATAACGATAGTTTCACCTCTTCCTTCCCCAGGCAAATACCTGTGATGTCTTTTCTTGGCCTTATGCTATTAGCTAAAACCTATGTTAAATAAGAGTGGGGATAAGGGGTGTCCTTGTCTGGTTCCCTTTTTCAGTGGGATTGTTTTCGTCTTTTCTGATGTTGTTTTGTTTTCATTTGTAGCTTTTTTTGATCTGTCTTGTTTTTGGTGCACGTTATTATCTCTGCTGTTCTATCTAGATAATATAGGCAGCATAAACAACCTGGAGGAGAAAACAATGGGAGCGAGGGTTCTGGGGGGACATGGGAGAAGGGGAGGCAGGGAAAGGAAGTAGGTGTTAATAAATCCA
>NW_022111368.1:40433984-40439984 GCF_000313985.2 Echinops telfairi
AAAGCCCACATGGAAGACGCATACCAGCCTGTGTGATCACAAGGTGTTGATAGGAACAAATATCAGGCATCAAAAAAACAAAAAACATCATATTATTGTGAATGAGGGGCAGTGTGGAGTACAGACCCAAAGCCCATCTGTAGGCAACTGGACATCCCCTTACAGAAGGATCATGGGGAGGAGACTTGCCAGTGAGGGTACAGTATAGCACCAGTGAAACACACAACTTTCCTCTAGTTCTTTAATGCTTCCTCCCCCCACTATCATGATCCCAATTCTACCTTACAAATCCTACTCGACCAGAGGATGTACACTGGTACAGATAAGAGCTGGAAACACGGGGAATCCAGGCCAGATAAACCCCCCAGGACCAATAATGAGAGTAGAAAAACCAGGAGGGGAAGGGGGAGATTGGGGAGATAGAGGGAACCAATCACAATACTCTACATATAACCCCCTCCCTGGGGGGTGGACAATAGAAAAGTGGGTGAAGGGAGACACTGGACAGTGTAAGACATGACAAAATAATAATAATTTATAAATTATCAAGGGTTTGGGAGAGAGGGTTGGAGAGTGGAAAAATGAGGAGCTGACACCAAGGGCTCAACTAGAAAGAAAATGTTTTGACAATGAGGATGGCACAAATGTACAAATGTCCTTGACACAATGGATAGATGTATGGATTGTGATAAGAGTTGTTAGAGACCCCAATAAAATGATTTTAAAATAATAGTAATAATAATAAGGCTAAACCCAAAGAAACACCCAGATGCACACATGACAAAAAGATCATTAGATAGATGGTGTGCCACCTACGGATCACCAATAAGTGTACAATCTGATCAGGGATCCCATTTCAAAAAAGAATAATAAGAAAATGGACCGTGAATTAGGACATCCAATGGACATATCACCTAACTTACAACACACAAGCATCAGGTCTAGTAGAAAGGATTAATGGTTTAATAAAAAGAAAAATTCAAAATTCCAAAGATAAAGAACCAAGGACATTTGTGTGATCTCGTGGCCAGAAGCATTAACGCTTCTCCCAGAACTAATAACCCCTCACCCTTAGATGAAATGTTTATTAAACCACAGGATATTTCATTATCTTTTGTTAGGATAAAGAACTAAATTATACCATACAAGGTGTGGATAAAGAATAGGAATAATAAAAACATTGTGAAAGGTGAGAAAGTGTCCCCAAATGACAATGACACGTATGGACCACAAGCAATAAAGGAAATCTAAACTTAAACTATGGGTACAGGTATCCCCCAGAGAATAATATACTTCTCTCTTTTCTAGGGACTACCCAACAGTCACTCAGGAAATATTACTCCTACTCATTCCTCTCAGCATACTAACAGCCTTAAGCCTACCGTGCTAGGAATATCACATTAGAGCCTATGTCTTGCTAATAGTCCCATTTATTTACGATGTACTTGCCGAGGTGTGTCATCCTCACCCTGGGACTCCTACTTGCACTCCTTTTGGTTCTGCTTCTCCTCAGACATTACAGGATTTTCCACCACCGACAGTGTCAAAACAAGGCCATGTCTGATTGTTTCCCGGTGACCAATTGTATTATTTACATCATAGATAAATAGCTGGCATCTTTCAACTAAAACCCCTAGACGATGTATCATCCTGGATCCATGTTGGACCCCGATTGGAGAACCAGTATACCCCAGAACAAGAGATCGACCTGGAAAGCATTGAAACTCACCTTCCCAGGGAGCTGGACGAATCACTACACCATATACAGCTTCTTGCCACACTATCTACTGATAGGCCTTTTAATATTCATCTGGAACATCTTCGCCAATTGGCTGACCAAATTAGGTTCCAGAACATCCTAGGCTTCATCCCACAATCTCACCTTCTGAGCTGGCTCGCTCACTTCGCTAAACCCCTAATAATACATCTACAGAGAATACAAATAGCGTGGCAGCAACACAATGAACACGTCTGGCAAGACCAAACCGAAGACACTCCACCTAATCTTGATGATGACCATGTGGACATCATACCTAGAATATTCATCGACAGAGGAGAACAAAGACATCTTGTCAATGACCAGGAAACCCTGGCCCCTTGAATGCAAGATGATACCACCAAGAGCAGAGATAGTCCCAGAGTCAAAAGACCACATGTATAACATGCAAGAGGCTGACATCGTCAATCAAAGATTTTGAAAATCCAGATGAAATAACAGACAAAAATAATGGCTTAACCAAAACACTGAATATTTTGAACAGAGAATGGGATAAAGAAGACATAGACCCACAAAACCTATGTACCTGGTCGCTAAATCGACCAATGTGCCTCCACGTGCAATGGAGACACAAGCTGCATATATATGACAATGTTCCTCTCCACAAAAACTTTACAACAAAAGACTGCCTGAACGGCAGGAATAAATGCAGCTCACCACACTCTTGCAATATGGACCAGATGTTTAGAAACATCACTACCAACTTCCCAGCTTATGTATCCCACACGTCTCACTTCAGCTTATTACACAATGACAGCTTCATAAAGTTCGAAGTGTCTCCAGATACAAGTAAGACTTCATCCACAAGTCATATTTAGGACTTTTTAACAGATATAATCTTTTTTGGTCAACTTATAACATTGAAGAGATAATTATAATTGGAGGAGAAGAGGCACAAGACGAAAAAGAAACAGAAAACACCCCTGAGAGACCAGTGACGTCCAGTGAAGCAGATAGCTCACCAACACCGACAGTCCCTGGTGTGACCACACGTGCTTTTATAATGCCCGGCCCCAAACCTCACTTTGGGTTTGATAGCGTACCCAGGCCTTGGAGATACTTCAAAGACTACAAAATATGTGGTGCATCGACAAACACAACCACCTTTAGACTAACAGAATTCCCCAAGTTTTACACATTTGGAAACTTCTGCATTAAAGGAGACACTAAGTTGCCCAAAATTAAATAAGCTAAAGAGGTTCCATGATGCCTTCACACCAGAAGATTATTATACCAACACCCACTATCTATAGACACAACTGGACGCAGAGACTCCTACCACATGTGGTCATTCACTCCGATCCCGACCACAGCACAGATTACATGTACAAAAATGTCCATTCAATCAAATGTAGCACATTCAACCAGGAATGTGCTAACATAAGCCACATCTGCTCTGACGCAATCATCAACCCAAGAATGCTAAATATCACAAAATTCCAACCAACAAACCTCACAGTACATTTAAGCATACCCCTGTGGTTTGCACGAAAATAAACAAATCAGATTTTTACCTTATAGACTTATCACAATTGGCAATGGCTCCCCCAAATGCCCAAAATAGTACAAGTCACCCTAACAGTCTGGGACAAACACTGGAATTCAAACTACACCTGGAGGACAAATAAACTGGATAACAATAAACAAATCATCCTACTGAAAGATATAAAAGAAGCTGAAAAAAATCTACAAAATACTAGTAGAAGGTCTGGACATGACGAAGTCATGGAAATTAAAGACAAAAAGAAAAGAGCAACATTTAAGATAGGGATCTTCAATGTTCCCACAACACATGCATTTTACAAATGTATCAAATGCAAATGGCACCCATCAAGAAATCAGGTCCACAACTGGACCTTCATTTGTGATGCCACCTGCAAAGACATCCACACCACCCCGCAATACTTCGGGACAAAAACACAATAACTTTCAGACTCCGTCCACTTTTAATAAAACGCAGCCCCGAAGAACCTAAAGTTTGGAGAAGGCACACAAATTCTTCAGTCAGATGGCTACGGAAAACATACGAAGGGTGGGATAACTGGGGAATCCCCACTGAAATGAAGAGGTTAACTATACAAGATCATGTCAACGTTCCTTTGCTGTTATACATTGGACTACAATGGATGAATGGAATCTGGACAATCAAATATACTAGACTCAAAGAAAGACAGTGTTACCAATCTTTGTCAAACCAATGACTTGGGAGAGCTGTCACATAGCCGCAACTGCATTGGACCTTGCATAATCCATAGAGGCAGTTTTAACCAAACCCACTGCCTGACGACAGAACATTGTAAAAAAGAATAGACCATCGGACACTTAAATCCAGCACCAGCAATCACAATCGCTCCAGCAACCTTACCCATCAACCCAAACTCATCTATATTAAACCAGAAGTATTAAAAATTCAATATAAGTTTACAACAGAAGGTTCTAAAATGGAAAATTCCATCCCATGGTGCTAACAACAGGACAGCAGAGCCCAACTACCCGAAATCCCAAAACAGGCCCTGCAGGGGGGCTTGAGGAAGCTAGAATCGCTTGGCATCATTGTCAGAGCCATTTTCAGATTCACCGACCTCACAGGGGATGCTGTACAAGAAGCAGAGATAAAAAATATTCAAACTAAACTGACTAATCTAGAACATGTGAAAGTACAGTTGCGAATCTACAAAAAAAAACATACACAACCTCTCTGGACTCCTTACCTCATCACTAGGAAGAGTAAAAATGGCCATTGCCCACCTCCAACAAGAAATCAGCTGCATACAAGATTCTTTAAAGAAACAAGGGGAGGTGAACGAAATATTATCCATGACCTTAAATAACATTAAATTAAAATCTAGATGTAATTATTTACAGCAACAGCTAACGATGTCATGGAATGACCTCAGAAACTTGGTAAGCTTCAAACCAGATTCTCCACCAAAAGGAACATGAAGTTTAAATTAAAGATTATGCAATCTAGCGGATGAAACTCTTCCCACACTTGCACGATTATGATATTAGCACTAACAACCAGATAGCACATGAAACCAGACCAATACCATACAAAGTGGGAAATGATTGGTTTTCATACAAAGATGCCAAATTATACATAGGGGGACTCGTAATCGACAAAAGTCAATTCCACAATTGGGACGAAGAAACATGACTTACATACCAAACATACAACATTCACTAGACATAACCACAGCCTATAAGACAGATAAGCCACAAGGCTTCCAAAACCTAGGACACTTTAACTGGCTTTGTTATAATACAAAAATATTCTTTTATAACCACCACACTAAGAACACCACCATGCTTCATTGCACAGATGCATATCTTTTGCTTACTAATATAATCAATATAACCCAAAGCAAAACCACAGTCCTTACGTGGACACCACAGGTACTGTCAGAACATATAACTCCAAATATTGATGACATACCAATTGAGAATGTGATTATACCACATATCCTAGAAAAAGATCAACAACTAGCCTTAAATCACTTACAAAATGAAACCAACCATCTAAGCAAACACATGAGTGAAGATATCAAACTGGCAAAAACCCTAAACCACATACTAGGAACCAAATGATTTATAGAAGACACTCCACAGATTTCACCATGCAACTGAGTCAAAGCATGGAAAAAATAATTTTTCCACACAAATATACCTATTGAGGCAATCTAGGGTCCTAGATCAGACAAATGCTAACACAATCTAAGTCAATTTTTCGAAATTTGTTTCCAATATAGGACACTCTATCTTAAACTATTTTATTGAAACGCTAGCCATTGTATGCATTATATCACTATTCCTACTCATCCCATAGAAAATGCTATGGAGATGCCTTGGTTCCAGGGGGTGGATACCTTACAAGATGTGCAACTGCCTTACAAGACGTGGAACTTCATTGCAAGATGCTGAATTACATATCACCTATGAACATAAGTGACTCCATTTTTGAGAGAGACTAAAAGCCCCGTAAGAAATGATAATCACTGCAGACTCACTGAAAAAAACAAACCACCTACCAGAGGGGCACCTAGAAGCTCCCCAGACACCTCTGGAGAACCCTGATAAGACTGGGCTGATGGGAGGCAAAGGGCATTTATAGAGCTCTAGATAAAGACATGTACATATGCAAATATATTATATGAGGATGGGGAAATAGATCTATGAGCCTACATTTATAGGTTTAGTATTAAGGTAGCAGAAGGACATTGGGC
>NW_022111368.1:40440769-40492774 GCF_000313985.2 Echinops telfairi
TAATGTCGGGAGTTTAAATGGAGAGAAAATGTTTTGAGAAATGATGTACAAATGCGCTTTACACAATTGATGTGTGTATGGATTGGGATAACGGTTGTATGAGCCCCTAATAAAATGTTAAAAAAATAAATAAAATAAAGATTAAAAATAAATAAATAAATTTTAAAAAGACCCGGCTGAATGCAAGAAGGGCGTCAAAGAGCCAGAAAGACTGCCTATAGAGGCCCGGGTAGAGACACTGAACTCAGAGAGTTAGGAACCAAGAAGGAGACATCAGCTCCTGCTCTCTCCAACTCTACCTGGTTGAGTACACTGATGAAGGCCATTCCTAATGGCACTAAGGGCCAGTAACTGATATGATGCTGAATTAATTTTGTGTTACCCTTATAGCTAATGACCTAAGTTAATTTTAAGATTGTTAGATAGTTTGATGTGTGTTTGACGTGAATAAACCAACATTCGTAAATGTCAAAGAACATTAAGTAGTTATTGACCATGCTGCTGGGGACACCTAAGTGTCACCATCTTTGCCTCTAAGAAACATTCTGGCTGTACTTCAAAGACAGATTTGTTTGTTCTTTTGGCAATACATGGTACTTTCAATATTCTTCACCAGCACCACAATTCAAATGCATCAATTCCTCTTTAGTGTTCCTGACCCAATGCACAACGATCACATGCATATGAGGCAATTGAAAATACCATGGCTTGGGTCAGGTGAATTTTATAACTCAAAGTCAAATCCTTGCATTTCAACACTTTGAAAAGATCATGGGCAGCAGATTTGCCCAATGCAATGTGTCATTTGATACCTTAACTGCTACTTCCATGAGCATTGATTGTGGATCCAATAAGACAAAATCCTTGACACCTTCCATCTTTTCTCCATTTATCATGATGTTACTAACTGGACCAATTGTGAGGCTTTGGGGCTTCAGTACATTGAGCGGTAATCCATACTGAAGGCTGCAATACTTGATCTTCATCAGCAAGTGCTTCAGGTCCTCCTCACTTTCACCAAGCAAGGTTGTGTTGGCTGCATGTCACAGGTTGTTAATAAGCCTTCCTCCATCCTGACACCACGTTCCTCTTCATATAATCCAGCTTCTATGATTATATGCTCAGCACACAGATTGAATAAGTTGGTAAAGTGATCCAACCCTGATGAACACTTTTCCTGATTTTAAACCAAGCAGTATTCCCTTGTTATGTCACATAACTACTTCTTTACCCATGTACAAATTTGACAAGAGCACAATGAAGGATGCTGGAATTCCCATTCTTCGCAAGGTTAACCACAATATGCTATGATCCACATAGTCAAGTGCCTTTGCATAGTCAATAAGACACACGTAAACGTCTTTCTGGTATTCACTGCCTTGAGCCAAGTTTCATCTGAAATGAGCATTTTTGTCAGTCTGGGTTGACTAGAAAAACAAATTCATAGACACTCGAATGTGTATAAGAAAGAGCTTTATATACAAGAGCAATTGTGTATTGAGAAAACAGCTCAGCCCCATCCAGATCAAGTCCATAAGTCCAATATTATTCCATATGTTTGGTACCAATCTATAAATTCCTCTTTGGACACACACAACACATGCAATGACGCTGAATGCAAGATCACAGGCCAGTGGGTGGAAGGTCTTGTGGATCCAGTGGCAGTTGAAACATCTCAGCACTGGCAGGGGTCTCCATGTGGCTCCTTCAGCTCCAGAGCTCTAGCATAGCAACATATGTCTTACTAACAGAAATGCCTCGCAGGGAGAGAGTGTGTGTCCTGCCTCCAGCAAGCTATTTTATCTCCTTAGTGCCTCCAAATGAGGTCATCAAGCTGCGACCTGCTTAAAAGGCTAAATTCCACCCCTTCACTCTTAATAGTCTCAAATTGACAACAGATTATGTAACTACCACAGCATTGAAATCCTTTGTTCCACATCCTCTTCCGAATCCAACCTGAAACTCTGGCAGCTCCCTATCAATGTACTGCTACGTCCATTGCTGGGTGATCTTAAGCAAAATTGTACTTGCATATGATATAAGTCTTGTTTGATAGTTTGAGCATTCTGTGGGGTCAGCTGTCTTTGGAATGGGCACAAATGTTGGTCTCTTCCAGTCATTTGGCCAAGTATCTGTCTTCTAAAATTTATAGTCTAGAAAAGTAAGTGCTTTCAGTGCTTCATCAGCCTGTTGAAACATTTCAATTAGTATTCGATCAATTCCTGGCATAGTTTTTGGCTAATGCTTTCATTGTAACTTGAACTTCTTCTTTCAGCACTACTAGTTATTGCTTATATATCACCTCCTGGAATGGTGGAATGATAACTAGTTCTTTTTGGTACAGTGACTGTATTCTTTCCATCTTCTTTTGCTACTTCCGACATAATTCAATAGGTTTCCTACAGAATCTTTCCATATTGTAATTTGCGGCTTGCATTTTTTTCTTCAGCTTTTTCAGTTTAAGAAATGCTGAATATGTTCTTCCTTTTGGCTTCTAACTCTTCTTATTTTTACATTTCATTATAACTATGGACTATCATAAAAACAAACAAATCTGTCTTAGAAGAAGTCCAGTCAGTATGTGCCTTAGAAGTAAGGATGACTAGACTTTATCTCACATACCTTGAACATATTATCAGGAGGGACCATTACCCGAGGCAAACATCATGACTGGTAGAATGTTAGAAAAAAAGAAGGCTCTCAATGAAATGGATTAATATGGTGGTGGCAACAATGGACTCAAACATACCAATATTTTTGAGGATGGTGCAGGACTATGTGGTATTTTGTTGTTATACATAGGACTTCTATGCATCAGAACAAAATCGATGGTACCTAACAACAACACACTATAAATTTGTTCACTGGGCTGGTCTCTTTGAGTTTTTTGAAGTCTGGCATCAGGTCTCCAAGAATGTGGTAGTACTCAGTAGGTGTTTATTAAATGTGAGGAGGGAACAGAGGAAGGGATGAGAGAAAATGGTGAAGGGAGGAAATGAGTAAGACATGGTTAGTCTTAATCCAATATTAATTTAGTCCTTACTCTCAGATCTGGTCTACTTGCACTCCACCACTTTCAAATGCAGGGTATTGGAAATTCCCATTCGGGTTCCCTTTGATGAGAGTTTCTTGGCCTACTGAGCTCCTTAGTTCACATTAACTGTCATTCCCTCTGATTCTCCTGTCAGCTTCTTAAAGAAGAAAGTACTTTTCTTGTGTTTTACATTTTAAAAAAACCTCCTGGAGATCACAGGATTTAGAAAGAACATATAGACTACAAGGTATGGATCAATTCAAAGCACTGCAGCTCAGCTGAACTCACCGTTCAGCCTGCAAATCTAAGTTCCTTCCTCTACATTTGAATGTATGTAAGACAGAGTATGACAGCAGAGAATAAAGAGGGAAGGGAAGTTTGTGATTTCTGGGATGTTTCATTAATTGCTGGTTGTGGTAGCTATATAATCATTTGTCAATTTGAGGATTAAGAGTGTAGGGGTGGAGTCTAGCTTGTCAATCGGAACATAGCCAATGAGGCTTCTGTCTGGGCATGGCCTTCTCCTGAGAATTCTGGGAAATCTGGGATTTTCCTGCTTGGAAGTGGGAGACTCTGCTCACACGCTGGGAGACATAGCAGCTGACAAGGCACATGGACCCACCCTGATACAGAGACCCCTGCCAGCGCTGAGATGTTTCCTATGACACTGGATCCAAAGACTTCCTACCCATTGGCCTGTCATCTTCTACATTTGCGTCATTGCATGTCTTTTGTGAGTCTGAAGAGGACTTTATAGATTGGAATCAGACATTTGGGCTAATATCAGACTTATGGACTTGATCTGGACTGGGCTAGGATGTTTTCTCAATGTTCAATTGCTCTTGTATATAAACCTCTCCCTTATATACATGTGAGTGTTTCCATGAATGTGTTTCTCTAGTCTACCCAGACTAACACACTGGAGCTCCAAGTCTTAAACATCTGGGTCTTGTAATCTACCATGAAAGTGGGGACTCAAGCCTTGATACCATCCTCTCTGCAGGCTGGCACTCTGTGTTCTAGACTTCCTGATTTCTATTCGAATTATTCAATGCTCTTTAAATGTCACTAGTTCTGCAAAAAGTTCTGTGCCAGGCACTGGGATTAAGCTGCTCAAAATGGGGCGTATATAGCATGCTTATTTTTCAATTTCAAAATCTTTGTAGCTAATCTGAAAAACATAACTTTTACTCCCACCACCCATCAATCACCAAAATTAAAAATTAGTAACATGCTTTCATTACCCAATTTTGCAAATATGTACATAAAATTTTCCCTCAAAATTTAAGATCTTATTATACATACTCTTTGTGTTTTTTTTCTTCTGCATAGGCAAAATGGAGAATATCAAGCCAAAGTCTCAAATAACACAAGATTTTTGTGCTATTAATATACAATGATATAAATTTAATTAGGCAATCCCTTTTCTGGACACTTGAGTTATTCCAATTATTTTCTATTATCTGTAAAACAATGGAAGAAATATATTCAGAGATAAGACTTGCCCACAATTTTGACTATTTCCTTAGAATAAATTCTTAGAAAAATAATTGCTGAGTGGACACAAACATTTTTGAGGCTTATGATGACAATCATTAAATTACTCTCCATACATTGCAAATATTTAAATTCCTATTAATCCTGAGAGACTTGATATCCAAATTCCTTTGCTCATAGATTAGCAAATATTTTGTGTTTTAAATCCTGTATCTACTTGATAAGGAAAACATTTATAAATAGGTTGGGTGTTTTTTCTTTTCTCTTTTGCTAAATGTTTATTCATGTCCCTTTTTTGTACATTTATTGTTAGTACTTTTTTATATGAAGTATCTAGTTCATTGACTTATATGTGGCAAATATTTCTCCTTTATTTAGTTTACTTTATTCATACTTTTTAATCCATACTTTTTGTATAAAAATTCAAGCATGGATGGGAAGCAATCTGGAAGTTCCTTGACAGGGTATACATAGCATTGTGTAATCCAATCATTCCACAAACCTGAACAAAAATCTTCACCACAGTACTTCCACAATAACCAAAAGATAGAAACAATCTAAATATCCATCCAAAGATGAGTAAAGGAAATACATTCATACAATGGGGTATGACATCATACAGAGGAATGGAATCCTGACACATGCTAAACTTAGATAACCCTAGAAAACAAGCTGCGTGAAATACATCAGTCCAGAAGGATAAATAGGATAGCATTCCACTTACATGAAATATCTGGAGGAGGAAAGAGTATCCAGACTTATGATTATTATTAGTTCCCAGAAGCACCTGGGAAAAAGGGGTAAGGGGAGATTCATTGCTTAAGAGACACTAAAATTCTGTAAGAGTGATTGAAAATTGATCATGGCAATGACTGCACACATGATTATCATAATTAACATTCCTAAGTTGTATATGTGAAAAATGTTAAAATAACAGGTGTTTGTTCTATTTATACTTATAATAATAAATAAGGAAAAACTGGAGGGAGAAAGAGGGAAATATATATAACCCCCTCCCTGGGGGACAGGCAACAGAAAAGTGGATGAAGAGAGACATCGATCAGTGTAAGACATGAAAAAATAATAATTTATAAATTATCAAGGGTTTGTGAGGGAGGGAGAATTTTGGGTAGGGGGAAAAATGAGGCACTGATACCAAGGACTCAAGTAGAAACAAAATATTTTGAAAATGATGATGGCAACAAATGTATAAATGTGGTCGACACAAGGGATGGATGGATGGATGGATTGTGATGAGTTGTAGGAACCCCAATAAAAAGTTTTAATAAATAAATCCATGAATAAAAAACAGTAAGTACAAGAAAGAAAATGTTCTAAAATTGATTGTGGTAATGATTGTACAAACCTTCTAGATATGACTAAACTATTTTATTGCATATGTGGATGAAGTGCCAATAAAAGTGAACCAGTGAGCAAAAATAAATAAATAAATGTTAAGTCAAGACAAGGAAAATGTATTGAGGTCAAAGGTTATGAATGGGTTCCAATGGTGGCAAGTTTGAAGAGGGGAGCTAATGATGATTGAAAAATTGAACTGATTGATGGTACATCTACACAGCAGATTATTATCATAACTGTCAATTATCCACCTATGAAATTGAACTGGTAAAAATTTTATATTGTATGTATTTACAAAAATGGTTTTAAAAAAATTGAGTTCCTTGTTCAGGAGGTTTAGAGTCACAGTTCATGTGTCACTCCTGGAAATTGGACTAAAAACATGCTTCGTACTTCTATTCTACTTTTTCCTTTGTTGCATAGAGCGTATGGTCAGAAAGGCTTGTGAGGGGGCATCCAAAGTAAGGAAACGATCTCTAGTCTCCTGGAGTCACAGGAAGGAGGGTCAGTAGGAGGACCAAGATTTGGACCATGTCGCTGACTGACTCCATGAATGATGCTCTGTTTAATACAAAACTGGAAGAACTGAATGGTGCCCAACTGTAATCACTGAACACTTTGATCAACAATGCCATGAAAGAATTATTGATCAAAAGGGAAAGGTGCACATAAAAGAATTTCAAATGTTCATGGGCCCTGATTTTCTGGAGCCAAAGGACTGAGTGTACCCCTGAAACAATTTCCAATAAACCTTTAATCCTTAAACCAAAAACATCTCTTCAAGCCCTTTTAAAACCAAACAAAATACTTACACTTAACGAGTAATATAGGTCGTCCTTGGGGATTAGGTTATCACATGGGAACTCTCTCCATGGGATGAAATTGACAATCCTAACTCAAAAGATTGGAACCTTAAGAAACAGTGAGTTTATGTTATTGGAGGGTGAATAACTTAGAAATAGAGGGCGAAAATGCTTGCAAAACTTGAAAAATATAATCAGTGTCACTGAATTATATGTGCAGAAGCTATGGGATTGGCGGATTTTTGGGGGGGTTATTCTCAAGAACAATATCAAAATTAATATTCTTTAATCTATCAACCTTCGGTTTATGGTTTAAGCTTTTGGGGTTTTTCTTTTTTTAAGGCTTTTCCCATAGTTTTCTTAAAATGCCAATGTTTTTCTAAAATACTCATACTATGTATTTTTTATTTTTTAACTTTTTAGTTCAATGTTAAGTATTTTAGTATATGGTGTGCTTTAAGTACTTGTATTAGTCTGGACACTTTAGAGAAACAAATCCACAGAAACTCATGTATAAGAGACAGTTTTATATAAAGGTTAAGTGTCCATCAAGAAAATATCCCAACCCAGTGCTGCCCAAAAATCCAACATTAACCCATTAACTCATATGTCCAACACCAATCCACAAAGTCCTCCTCCATCTCACAAAACAGATGCAATGATGCTGACTGCAGGAGGAGAGCCGAGTCAGTGAATGTGTAAACATCTCAGAGCTGGCAGGGGTCTCCACATGGGTGCCCCAGCACCCAGGGCTGCATTGGGGTAGGTCCAGTGGCTTCTCCTTGGGGATGGCTTGCAGGAAGTCAGCCTTGCAAGCTGAAGTAGGGAACTGCTAAGGCAGCTGAGCCCTGGTCTGACCATCAGAAAGCAAGAGACTCGAGAACTAGAAAGGCAAGGCTCACGGAGCCACTTATCCCTCCGCCCTTCAATTTCAGCCCTTCAGTTAACCCCACATGTGTTTATCAGCCAGGTTGGCACAATAAACTAACTAACTCAATGCTAGAAAAAACTTTTTCCACGTAGTTAATTAGCTGGCCCAACACCATGAAGCAACAAGTGCTCGATTTAAGTATGAAGTAGAACTCCAGAACCACTGTCGTCCAGCTGATGCCAACATCGAGGAGCCACCCTGCGGGACAGTCCTGATGGCAGTAAGTTTGTTTTTGTTTGAGGACAGAGTAGAACTATCCCTTCGAGTTTGTGAGAAATCTTTATGGGATTTCATCAAACTCTCGAATCTTTATGAAAGCAGAAAGCCTCTTCTTTCTCCCGTGGAGCAACTGGTGGGGTCAAGCAGCTAACTTTTCAGTTAGCAGACCAGTCAACCCTGACTTTCCACCCTGATCCTCAATCGCTCTTGACATTCTGATTTTTCTGATGACTTCCTTCCCCTCGTTCTCTCTTTCTTCAATCCATCCCTGCCCTGTATATTCTGTTAGCTGCGCTCACTGCTTCCTGCATGGCAACCTGTCTCCTTATTCTATGATTGGAATCATTGCAAGCTCTGAAGAACGTGCTTGGTTCCTTTATTATAAATCTCTATGCATACCGATCTCAGCACCGAAACCTCACCTAGGTTATGGAGATCATTGACACCTAGCACTGTACAGGAAAAGTTAGGGAATTAAACTGAGTGGAATGTTCGCTCAGAGGAGTGAGGGAGTTAATAAGAAGGAAATGCAGAGAAACAAGAAGAGTCCCCTCACATCTTTTGCCATATTGATATGGGAGGGGAGGGTGTTCTCCATTTTCTTATTCCATTTTTTAAAGTTAGTGTTTTCTTAAGTCCCCGCCACCTGCTGCTCTGCAGCTGTCTCAGGGAGTATGCCTGTGCTCTAAATTACCAACACTGAGCTTCCCAGGGCATTTCTCCTAACAAGCTGCCAAGTCCAGAATGATAAGCTTTCTGTTTCAGCTGACACCCCAAGCTGAAACTGGCTGCTCGGAACAGACTCTTTTCCCTCCACCCGCTGCTTTCGGGGCTGAAGTGGAGAATGACATTCGCACCAGCAAAGCCCGAAGCCAGGATTCTGAAGAAGGTCCATGGATTTCAACACCGGGCATTGGGGAATTGTTGTAGGCTGTGCACTTGTTACTGCAGGATGCATCTGTCCATGCATAAATATGAGAAAACCTAAAAGGCTTAAGAGCTGCCCATGGCCCTTCCTGCCCAAGACCCCATTTCTGATGAAACCGTGGATGTTGGAGGGTACAGTAGTCCGCCTGCGTCTTTTCTATCCAAGGGGAGGGGGAGCAAGGCAAACGCCCGTCAGCTTCTCTGAAACAGCCCTTTCCATTCGCCGAAACAGAGGCCACCGGGAGAAATTTCAAACACAGAGGAAACAGAGGTAGTGAGGGATTTGAGGGCTAAGAAACCTTTTGGTCCCTCTCCATCTTGGTGTCAACTAAACTTCCGTTGGTGGGGATTGAGAAAAGTACAAATGCCGCCATCATCATAACCTTCACGTGGGGTCATCTGAGTAAGCCGTTCACCTGCTTCAGGTGAATCTACTGGAGGATAGATAGACAGGTGAGATCTCGGAAGGCCACACACCCCTCAGAAGTCATCACAGCTCCACTTTCTACAGCACCAGCAGCAAGAGGACTTTTTCTTTTCTTTTATTGTTGATTATCTCTGGTGAATCATTCATGAACAACAACAATGTTTCAATAATAATAAGTACTATCACCATCAGAAAATATTAGGTGATGTATTAACTATGTATCATGTTTGAGGAATTTCGAATGTATCGTGCCATTAAAATGTCACCCAGAGGTGGTAAAGCTTTGACCAGGATTGCAGGTGACAAAATCTCTAATCCATAGGGGGAGATGGAAACAGGAGGTTGTCCAAATAAGTCAGATGGCTTTTCAAGATCTGGTTTTGGGGGGAGGATTCTAACAGTGATATAAGAGAAATGACCATTACAATGAGGACAGGAACTCTGAGCCCCATTGCTCTTCAGAGCTCTCTGATTCCACAGTGAATTTCTAAGAACATTTCTTCATGCATCATTCTCTCCTTTCCCAACAAAGTATCAAGATTGCTTGCCTCACTCATGGTAACTTGCATTTTAGGCTTTCCGGTGAGCTTCAGATCTAAATAAAGGAAATGTTACTATAATAGTAAACCATATCCTCTATAATGTCATTTAAAAACACCATTAACTGAAAGGAACATGCATTGCCAAGAGAACAACCCAATCTGTCCTTGAAGAAGTGCAGCCAGAATGGCCCCTAGAGGCAAGGAGGGGATGATTTCATCTCGTGTACTTTGGACAGGTTGTCAGGAGAAACCCGTCACTGGAGAAGGAGATCACGTTTTGTAAATTACAGGGGCAGTGAAAGAGAGGAAGACCTTTGACAAGATGGTTTGAAGCAGTGGCTGCATCGAAGGGCTCAAACAGAGCAATTGTGAGGCTGGCACATGACCGGGCAGTGTTTCCTTCTGCTAAACACAAGGTCGCTATGAGCTGGACCAACTCCACGGCACCTAAGAACAACAACATTAACGGGAAACATATTGTAGATGCATGATTTCCAAATTAGCTTGTTTAGGTTTAAGCAAATTAATTTGGCAAGTTGATGATGGAAGGTATAAACACATCATATATATTTTGAAGTTGTTTTCTGAAGTATTTAAATGGATTCCCCCTAATTTTTTTTTTTTTTTTTTTTTTTGCTGCTGAGCTGTTCTTTGGTTCCTTACAAAGAAATATAATGATGAAATTGATTCCTTGCCTGAAAATTTGCATTTCCAACTAGTTTATATATAGGTGGTTGTGTTAGTCTGGGTTGAGTAGGGGAAAAAAATCCATAGACACTCATATGTGTGTAAGAAAGAACTTTATATCAGAGAGCAATTGTACATTAAGAAAACATCCCAGCCCAGCCTGGGTCAAGTCCATAAATCCGATATTAGCCTAAATGTCTGTTACCACTCTTCCTCGGACTCATGCAAAACATGCAATGACAGCAAGTGCAGGAAGAAAGATCACAGGCCAGTGGGTGGAAAGCCTTGTGGATGCAGTGCTGGTGGAAGCATCTCAGCGCTGTGTGGGTCTCCATATGGCTCCTCCAGTCCCGGAGCTCTGGCTCCATCAGCGTAGCACATCTGAGTTGACAGCAGGAAGATGAAGCAGAGAGTCTCTCACCTCCAGGGAGGAATGAAGAGTTCCCAGAATCTTCAGGAGAAGGCCAGGCTCCCTCGGTGGCCTCATTGGCTTTGGCCTGATGGACAGGCTAGGCCCCACCCCTTCGCAAGTTGACAGATTATGTAACTGCCACAAAGGTACTGGTATACAGTCTAGCCCTGGTGGCGCTGTCAGGTAAGCATCAAACTACTAACTACGAGGTTAGTGGTTTACCACCAGGTGCTCTGAGTAAGGAAAAGCAAGGTGAGGCTGGCTCCTCCTTTTAAGAATTACAACATCAGACACTTAATACAGGGTCACTGTGAGTCATAACCAACTTGATAGCAGTGGATTTGGTGTTGATTTTGGTTTGAATTTCAGTATGCAGTCTGCCAATATGGAGTCTATTAAACACCAGCTACTCAAAGCAATGTAATGTTTGCTGATTTGATTTTAATTAAAAATAAAGAGAGAATTTTCCAAATTTGTTATTCCTATTAGATGCCATTGAGTCAGCTGCAACTCACAGCAACCCCAGCGACAAGAGAACAAGCTGGCTGGGGTGACACTAGCTTCACGTGTGTCACTGTGTGTGAGCCCATTGTTGCAGCCACCGGGTCCATCGATCTCAGTGAGGGGCCTTCTCTTTTTCCCTAACCCGCCAATTCACCAAGTACGATATCCTCCTCCAGGGATTAGCCCTTCCTGATAAAATGCCCAACGTATACACGATGAAGTCTCTCAATTCTCACTTCTAAACTTCTGGCTGTATCAAAATCCTGTTTGTACAAAACCCTTTTTCAAGGATAAAATCCATGAGTTAGTGATCCATGGCTTTGTGAGAGCTGTGTCTTACATCTGCAACCAGAGCCTTTTTATCCAAACTTTAGAGACTCCTCTAATAAGCTTAGCCCTTTGGGTACCTTAGCTTATACTTGATGTTTTCTTCATAAACAATTTCTGACAACAGTTAATGACTGGCCCTAATGATAGACAAAAGCAATTCTGAAGCGCGAAGCAGAAAAGCAGAGCCGCCTGTGCCTACTGGGGCCTGCTGAGCACATGTCACGGTTCAGCGGGATCCTGCCTGCATCTCATCAAAGACAAAGCAGACGGTGTTGTTGCTCCTGTCCACGAGCATAGAACAATGTACACCTCTAAAGCAAAGCCAAATCCAAACGCACACATTTTAAGGATTGCTTAAAGGAGTGTGTCATCTGTAGCCTCCCTGATCCACACAATCCCATGATCAAGTGCACTCTATGGCTTGGACATTACATCTTCTAAGCCCTTTTGGGCCATTGAACGTTTAATGGTATTAGAATCCAATCAAAACCCAGTTGACACAACCTGTGCTCCCGTCCCAGGTGGGGTTAGGTAGCTGTAATCTAAACAAGGGGCCTTTCTGAATTTGAACTCTGGTGACTGTTAGCTAAACAGACCTCCAAACCCCTTCATAAAATAGCAATAAGAACTACTGGGAATTAATCCTGTGGGTTTGCTTTCATGTGTTCTTTCCCAGGGTTGAGCAGGAAATGCAAGTTGATCTATCGAGTGCCCCCCCCACCCCACCCCCCGCAAAAAAAAAGACAGCTTCTCAAGGGAGGAGATAGACAGGTGAGGGCATCATCCCTGATTGGGCCACAGTTTGGGGGGTGGTGTCTGAGGGGTCCGCATTCCATCTTCTGCCCAGGAGCAGTGTGGCTTCTGAAGCTCAGGTTTGTACAAAACCCTTTACTTTTGTCAGACTTCTGGGTCCAGCGTTTCCATCACATGTGAAGTGGAGCTGCCACCAGGTGGAGAAGGCCCACTGCTTTCGATGTGTTTTGAAGGTTTGAGGAGTCTGAAGCATCTGCTGATAGTTACAACAGTGTACTGCAGAGTCTACTGGGCAAATCAGTTTAGGCTTCTGGTCCCGACGCTTCAGGTGAGTTGGAAGTAGCCCTCCATTTGATCGCATTTCTTCACCTTCATAACTGAGATTTAGGATCGATTTTGCAGCAGCCAGAAGATGACCCCACCACTGATCACCGCATGCACAGTCGTCCTCAGGTAGAAGTTATCGGTCAGAACCCAGAAAGGTGAGAAAGATCATTTTCTAACTCTTCCGTGAGAATATCGAAGTTGTCAAGGATTTCATTGTACGTGGATACACAATCCATGCTTATGCAGCAGGAGTCAAGAAAGTAAGCAATATAGTGCATTGGGACAATCTGCAGCACAGACCACTCTAGAGTGTGAAAGAGAGATGTCACTTTGAAGACGAAGGTGCGCCTGACCCAACCCAGGGCATCTCCATCACCGCACATGCCTGTGAGAGCTCACCAGGGACGGCGGAGCGCCGCAGGAGGCTTGCTGCATTTGAACTGTGGTGTTAGCAGACTATTGAAAGGATCCTGGGCTGCCAGAAGATGGAACAAATCTAGTTGGGAGGAAGCTTAAGCAGAAAGCTCCTTAGAAGCATGGAGGGCGGGATTTTGTCTCCCATCCTCTAGACATGCTTTAGAAGACCCAAATTCCTGGGAAAGGACATCATACTGAGTAAAGTAGAGGGTCAGCCAAAAAGAGAAAGATCCTCAAGGAAATGCCTTGACACCGTGGCTGCAACCATGGGCTTCCCCATAACAAGAATTGTACTCATGGTACCGTACTAGGAAGTGCTTTGTTCGGTTGTACACCATGTGGCTGCATCAGGACCAACTGGCCGGCCTCTAACAGCAGTGCTATCTAGGTGGGAAGCAGTCCTGGTGATGCATGGGTAAGCCCTCGGCTGCCAATCAATTGCTATTGACTGGATTAGGACCCAGGCTATCCCATCTAGGTCAAAGCAGTACTGTATTTTTTAGTTTTCAGTGGCTAATTTTTGGGAAGTGGATTACCAGATTTTTCTTCTGAGGTAACTCTGAATGGACTTTAATGTCCAATATTTGCATTAGTAGCTGATCACGTTAACCACATTCCTAGTGGCCTTTACAGAGTAAAGGTACCTTATAAGATTTTCAAGAATATAATATTATGAAAATAAAACATTTGGATGTTCTGTTTTGTTTTGCTCCTCGGTTTCTCTTCTCCCCTTGTAAGCAAGCAGTCAACCAACGCTTGCTCCCATCTCCATTCTTACCCCCATTACTTCCAGTCTCTGCTGGATATGCAATTGTTCTTTCACAGGTAGTTTCAGATACTAAATCAACCTGGAGCAGGACCCAAAAAAAATTTTAATGGGAAATGAATAGCTTTTGCCTCAATAGAACCCTTTAATAACTAGTAGAGAGTAACTATGTTAGGTTGTTGTTGTCATCACTGGGGGTCAACAAGTTGATTGACTCAGCAACCTGAGGTGGCAGAGTAGAATGGATCCATAGGGTTTCCTAACTGTAATCTTTACAAAAGCAAATCGCCAGGTCTTTCTTCTGATGAGTGTTTGGGTGGGTGTGTTAGTCTGGGTTGACTAAAGAAACAAATTCATAGACACTCATGTGTATAAGAAAGAGCTTTCTATATAAGAGCAATTGAATATTGAGAAAACATCCCAGCCCAGTCCAGATCAAGTTCATAAGTCTAGTATTAGCCCATACGTCCAATACCAATCTACAAAGTCCTCTTCAGACTTACAAAACACATGCTATGATGCCGAATGCAGGAAGATCACAGGCAAGTGGGTGCAAAGTCTTGTTGATCCAGGGGCAGTAGCAGCATCTCAGCACTGGCAGGGGTCTCAACATGGCTCCTCCAGCTCCCAGGGCATGGGCTCTATCAGCATAGTGCTAGGTGTCTTGTCAGTAGAGCGTCTCTCAGGGAGTGAGCAGAGAGAGTGTCTCCTACCTCCAAGGAGGAATACCGGAGTTGCCAGAATCCTCAGGAGAAAACCATGCCCACACAGAAGCCTAGTTGGCTATGATCTGATTGACAGACTAGACTCCACCCCTTCACTCTTAATCCTCTCAAATTGACGAATGATTATATAACTACCACAGTGGGTTCAAACTTGAAACCTTTCAGTTAGCAGCTGATTCATGGTGCTAAACCATTGTGCCATCAGGAATCCTTACTAGATAGCTACTTTGTGGCATCTTCTTGTGGTGTAAACAATTAAACTCTGAGCTATTAGCTAAAAGGTTTGCATTTCAAATGGACTCAGAGACACCTCAGAAGAAAGTCCTGCTGATCTTCTACTGAAACACCACAGTCACTGAAAACCTATGGGAAACAATTCAACTTTGAAGCATAGGGTGTTGCCATGAGTCACCATCATCTCAACAGCAATCTGTTGTACATATCGTAGTACTGTAAATCCATTAACTATAATATCAATCCAATGATACAGGTATGGCTTCCATTTTAAAGTCAGAAAAACTTAGGTGCAGAGTGGTAACATAATGTGTCCAATCTCTTAGAATCTACAAGATAAGAATTTATATCTGTTCTGTATTCATTCCAAATCACATTTTTATGCTGCATTTAGTCTGTGTTCCCTGTTATAAAATCGTATCAAGTTGGATACAAGCCATGGTTACTTTATTGGAAATAAATCCACAAGCCAAATAAATTAAGAGTGTCTTCTTTAGTCTGTGTTTCAGTTAAGACGTATTGTTTGAAAGTTACAGAAACCAATTGGATGTAGATAAGATTAATTGGGGCAATTTACTACAGAGATGTAGGAATTTTCTCAAAAGAAAAACAAGGATAGAAAAATAATCTGAGCAATTGCTACTGCTTTCTCTCACCTTCATTCCAGATCAGCTTTCTCTCCTCTGATTGTAGGTAAATGACTGCCACCGCCACTTGTTCTCAGCCCATCCTCCCTTCTCTCTCTCTCTCTCTCTCTATCTATCTCTATCTCTATCTCTATCTCTCTCCTTCTACAAGAGTCCCCATCCATGTCTTAACAAAGAAGTTGAGAGTCTCCGTGTAAGGCAAATTTCACTTCCTTAAAGAATTAGTCATCAAAACAAATAGGGGTCTAGAGACCCACTCCTGAGGATGAGGACAAAGTAGCTTCCATGAATAGAGGGAGGAGCATCATCAACTCATGAAGGTATCAATCACACGAGACTGTCTAACATTCCAGTCTTTTGTAGGATAAATTGCAGCCTAAAACTAACCAGGTTGGTTTGCCCCTTTACAAAGAACAAAGTAAGGCCTATCATAAAGCAGAATGTCCCCCATTGAAAGGACATGATAATCATTTATTCCAGTTGCCTTGGCATTTTGATGAACTGACTAAACAAAGCAGTAAGCTGATTGGATGGCCTTCTACTTCCTGAACTATTGAGACTGGACGTCTCACTACTTGCCACTTCTTCAGAGTCTGGTTTGTCGTTTGAACTCATCATGTCAGAGCTAGTGATCCTCTTAGTTTAGATTCTTGGAAGAGCAGCGGTTGTCTAAGAATGTCCATCTTTCTCTCTATAGGACATAATTGATGTACTTCCACAGAAAAGAAATGTAATTGGCTATTTAAATGCAATGGGAGTGTGATCCTACTGGGAGGCAGAGTCCTTTATCCGATTTCATAACAGTGCTTTCTTTCTCTCCCCTAACAATAAAGATGTTGGGTGACAGAGAGATGGGGGGGGGGGATGAGGACAAACATTTTAAAAGTTTCATTTGTAGGGTTTTGTAATCACGCAGACTTTGATCTAAACAGTAACAGCAAGTCCTGTCTTCTCCCCCAGTCTCACACAGAGTGATCCTTTAAGCCTGCCTGCCTCTTGGATATTGTTAAAATGAAGGAAATACCTAGGACACCAGCAAATAATGTTGAGAGATAGAATAAGTGCACTGACTAGAGGATAAGTCAGGGCAAGTGAAACACTTTCTCTTCTGCCATATAAAATGCAGATAGCCAAAGAGCTACTGCAGACATCGTAAAGTGGCTATATTTTCAGCCCCTACTCATTATGGCTTTCGGTGAATAGTCTCTCTGTTGTCTTAAGCCATCTATCTTTGGGAAAATATGGCCCCATTTCACTATTTATTTATCTTTTTAGAAATGCGGAAACATAAACTGTTGCACTGTAATAAATTTTCTCATTCTTAATAGTTCAAATGGTTCAACAGTAAAATGAAAGTCAACCATTATTTTCGTCCGTGGACTTTTGTCATTTTGAGTATCCTTAGCACCATTTAATGTCAAGATCCCTTAGAATGGCTTCAAATTGATTATATATCTTCTGCAGATGGTTTTCTCAAACTTGAGACACTTAAAAGTAAACCAGAGAGGAGCTTAATCTTCCCTTGTGTCCACAGGTATTGAGAAAGCAGGTGTTGTGGAGATCTAATTTTAAAGCAACCCATGCAAATTTTAAACTGTAAATAAGCACAAAAAAGGGGGAGTACTAAAAGTATCCCCAAATGATCGTGTATTTTAGGACAAGTAGAGCTTAGCAACCCCAAATTATTCTTGACATGGAATCTCGCTGGAGATGATAGAGCAACAGAATTTTGCATACACCAAGAATATAACTGAGAGATCCCTTTGCTTTACTGAGACTTAATTTTCATATGAAGAGATTTATGCTGTGTTCATACACCCCATCTGCCCCACCCTGGTTGCTGAAAAACATAACACAAGAGACATTTCAGGTACTGTATATTCTTTATT
Source organism: Echinops telfairi (assembly GCF_000313985.2). Lineage (NCBI taxonomy): Eukaryota > Metazoa > Chordata > Mammalia > Afrosoricida > Tenrecidae > Echinops > Echinops telfairi. Next base: position 40,458,200 of record NW_022111368.1, read on the forward strand.
TCTAGGTAAAGCTTCTTTTGTCTTCTAAATGAGCTGAGACGGATCTAGAACAGTGGTTCTCAACTTGTGGATTGCGACCCCTTTGGGGGTGGCACGACCTTTTCACAGGAGTCGCTCGATTCATCACAGTAGCAAAATGACAGTTAAGAAGTAGCAACAAAACTAATTTTCTGGTTGGGGGGTCACCACAGCATGAGGACCTGCATGAAAGGGTGGCGGCATGAGGAAGGCTGAGAACCACTGCTCTAGAAGGAGATCTGAACGTTCCCTTCTGACAATGACGTCAGCACCACCGCTATGTAGCCTGCCTGCTTGTCCTTCCCCCTCTGAGCTCTCCAGATCCAAAAGGGATTCATAGGCAGAAGGAAAACAGTAAGAGGAAAGAAAAGCAACCCCACAAACATGGTCAGGCCAAGGTGCTTGCAAAAAGCCAGACAGAAGACCAGCACCCTCCCCCCAAAATAGAACCTAAAATCTCACACCAGTTGAGATCTCTGAACTGCACTACTCTTACTCCTTTACCAAAGATCCTATTTTTGAAATCTCACTTCAAAAAATGTTCAAGGTGGAAAAGTGAGAAAAGGAAGTCTCACTCGTTTCCAGGTAGAGAAATGTTCTATCTTCTCTCTCTCTCTTTTTTCTCTCTGCATAAGCCTTTATTGAGTTTGTCTATATTCTGGTCTACCCTTTTCCCATGGGCTGTATTCAGTGTGTCACCAAAATGATGCCTCACCTTAGTTTGTCATTAAAAGAAACTAGACACCATCCCATCGATATTGACTTTTTTAACTCCCTCTGTATCAGAGTAAAGCTGGGCACCATACAGTTTTAATGGCTACGTTTTCTGAAGTTGATCATCAGGCCTTTCATCATAGGCAACTTTGGGCAGACTCAAACAGCCAACCTTTCAGTTAGCAGGCAAGCAGACAGCATCTCCTGGATCCAGAATTTCTTCCTGAAATTTTAAGCTTTCGTTTCCTAGATTATAAATTAATTGGAGATGGGACCTTTGTCTGTTTTAGCTCTATTGTTCATAGCATGGGTTTTGAAGTCAGACTGCCCTATACTGGCTGTATGGCTTAGTTGCTTCACCTCTCTGTGCCTCAGTTTCCTTCTCTATAAGATGGCTGGGGACATTTCTGGCAAATGCCTCCTAGCAAAGTGAAGAGGAAAAAATGAAAGAACATGAATATTGAGCTTAGAGCACAATATGACGCATGATTCCCAATGGCCTTTGAAGCAATTCCTCTTTGTGGTTATCCCATGTGAGCCAAGTAGAAGTGCACTCCAGGGGGTGTTAAACATGTAACTAACTGCATCACCCAGGACTCCCATGAGTAGTGACCAATAAATGTCAGCGAAGATGTCCCTGCCCTATCTGCTAACTGAAAGGTTGGCTGTTCGAGCCCACCCAGAGGCACCTCATGAAACGGGTCATCTGCTTTCACAAGGGCGAGAACCATATGATAGGGTTCCCACGAATAAGAATCAACTTGATGGCAAGTAACGGCACCACAAACATTAGCTAGTGCAAGTAATATATCCTCAGTGTACAGTCCCACGTGGTCATCCATTAAGGTTTGGAGCAATCAGGCATTTACATTCTCACTTAAGAAAGTCATAAGCAAATCAGACATAATGGAAGAAGCCACTGGTTATTCTACTGACCTCTTAAGTGGCTTGGAAAAGACATTCAGAGGGAAGGGCAAAATATACTGATCTTCCCAAAGATTTCAGCCTATTTGAATGAATTCCATACCATCCTTGTGGCTTTGCTTTAGCGCTGTGTAGGATCCTTTTAAGAAAACAGAAAGAACTCAGACAAGGGGGAGAGCTATTTGAAAAGGTGAAAGCCCAAGTGTTCTCTGGGCATTTTTCCTGTGCTGCTAGCCTGAAAAACTCTCTCTGTACAAGAAAGAAATGAGGGGCAGAGAAAATTAAGAATGCAAGTAGAAAGTGGATTCTGGTCTTTACAGGCACTTGACTGGTATCTCAAGAAATTTAGAGGCCATTTAAGGGTACCTGCTAGTATTTATAGCCTCACTTCTTAAATGAACTATTGTCTGCATTAATCCCATCCGGAATTACAGGGCCTTTCTATGCTTGATGCCTCCAGAAACTTAGACCATAAACACTAACCAAAGGAAAATATATGGACGAACATAAATTAGATTCCCCCCACAGGATGCATCCATGCATCATTGCTTATAAATTTAGGTCATATCTCTACTGCTATCATGTGATAGAATAGTTTTTAGTGAGGATACCTTAAAAAGCGAGCCTAGAAACTCAGAATGTAAGGAAGTTTCATGGGAGAAAAAAGCTGTATCCTTCTCTCCCCTACCTGCCACATTTCCCGATGACTTGTGATCGGAACAAAGGCTGGCAGCATGCACAGAGCATCTGCCACCTGGATGCAGCAACAGAGAGCAAGGCAGAAGGGAGAGGCCTGAAAAGAACAAGAAGGCAAAATCCAGGTATCCTTGCATAGTAAGAGGATGAATACATTTCATCTTTGGATTAAATCCGTTCCAATTTTGAAATCAGAAAGTCGTTCACATTAAGTGGCTAATAGTGACTGATATCGATAATCACTGATGACGGGTCCACTGTTTTGTTTCTGCCATGGCATAGTTGTGTTCACTAGAGGGAAATGAACTTCAAGAAGCAGTCAGCATGTCTTGTGGGGTCATTGGTATTGTCCCTGAAGCCTCCCAGCGCTACACTTTCTTGACTGACTTTTCATCCACCTTCCCCACGTCACTGGTCTTGGTTATCTCCCAGGAGGAATGACCAGAAAACAAAGTCACTAACATCCTCTATGCTTTTGAGCTTCTAAATAAGTCTGGGGAAATTCTAGCAATGATTTAAAAGCCATGACTTTGCTACTTGCAGAAATGTTTAGTTGCAAGCATAAGTCCTAAATTACATAAAATATGAAATGATACCACCTTCAGATAAAAAACAAAACAAAACATATGAAGCACCAGAGTAATTCCTAGCAAGATTAAGGAAGGTTAGCTAGGAGATCACAAAAGTCAGAAAACAGAGCATTTGGTGACCTCTTTCCTGAGGGTCCCTGTTCTGAGCTGCATGAGGGAGGAATGGGACCAAGACACAAAGAACCTGTGTGGAATTTCAGAACAAAGGGCCCCATATCTAACATCCAAAGAGGGTAAGAAGAACTCCCTGCACCACGATGGTGGAACAGCACTTGAGTTGATCTCAGAGCAGGATGTGTTTGGCAAAAAATGAGACAATACAGAGTCCTCAAGGTATAAATGATTCCTCAGAGGGGGTTAGGAGTAGGGCGAGAGAGCATCTAGGAACCTGAGAGGCAAAGAGAATGCAAATATAGAACTTCAGCCAAATGGCACAAAGTGAACACAGACATCTCAATGTCTGTTGGTAGAAACAGAGTCATTAAACAGGGTGCACATCTCACCCAAGGTCACAATAACCAAGATCCCACAGACACCTCACAATCCCCAGTTTATTTCCAGATTCTAGAGGACAGGAGGAAGAAATCCTAAACCAACCAAATGTATGCCAAGAATAACCTAGGAAACTGGGAAACAACAGAATATACCTAGACATAACTAGATGCATTATCCAGAATAAAAGCTTGAGGTAGGAGATAAGTTGTTACATAAAAGAATAAAGGAAGTTATGCTTAGACTGCATGTGTTCACCTGGGTTCTTTTAAAGAAGCTAAACCAGTTAGATGTATCTATAAACCAGTGATATAGATAGATGAAAGATAGATGATAGATGGATAGATAGATAGATGATAGACAGATACAGAGAGAGAGAGATTATATCAAGAAAAAGGCTCACACAGTTGTAGAATCAGGCACATCCTGTCTGAGTTCAATGTTAACCTGGAGCCTTCTTCTCCGGAATGGCATAGCTTCAGAGATCAAGAGGCTGCAGAGGTGAATGAATCCAAGGCCATCCGGGCAGATGGCAGGTTGCTAATGGCTCAAGTCCATAGAAACAGAGGTTGGAGAACCAGATGCAAGATCCAGAATGCACCCCCCACCCCCGCAAAAAAAAAAAAAAAGCAAACAAGATTTCCCACAATGTCCACTTATATAGGAAGCAGGTCATGCCCCTACGGAAACTTCCTTTCAATTGCATCAGGGCTGTAACTTGAATAAGAATGCTGCACTCCACCTTAACCTTCCCACAACTACTTGGCTGCTCACAGCATATCCCATCATGGATTTGGTCGTCTTATGTTAGGTCGCATCATTAAAGATTACTAGGCCTCAGATGCCAAGCCAGTGAGAACCCTGTCCCAGTGAAACTGACACAAAACCTAACTAAGTACACCGCATTCATCTAAGGTGGCTGTCCAAACCATCCTACGCCTTATGACATGTGGGAAGTGTGAGCAGAGGTTGGGAATACTGTGATAGATATTAAGTTAAAGGACCTTCTTGGCAGCTTATAATGCCTGCATATTCAACTAGTCCTACCTCTACATCTATCCTAGATCCACAGGTTTGCCACATAGAATTAGAATTAAGACAGCTGGCATGGATTAATTTTAGTCATCCAATGAATTCAGCATAATAAAGCCACAACTAAAAATGCCCTATAAACTTCATTGTTCTGGTTAACTGAGGGTAATACAGAATCTAAATACTTTTTGTTAAATCATTCTGAATATTTCAGCCCATTCTCTTTGACTTTTCAAGGCCATCATTCTAGACCAGGATTTCCCAAAGTTGGCAAGGAAACATGGGGACAACCTGGAGACTACAAAACCAGTGAGTACCTGCACTTTATCCTGGATATACTGCAAACAATTTTAATTGCCAGGAAAGCATGCAGTGTTTTTGTTTTGATTTCTTTTATGACAAAGGGAGCAGCAAGTCAATAAATTAGGGCATCTAGGTTCCTGACATTGCTGATGCCTTTTCTTTTCTGAGCTTCCTCAGAGTACACGCGCATGTCAAATTCTGAGTCCATCTCCACTGAGTGGGCCTGGCTTGGACCCATCTCTTGGAAAAAGTCACCTCAAAAATTGGCAAAAGTTCCCATTGTCGTCGGATTGAACAATGAGATCTGGGCCATCAGGATCCACGGTACTGCACTTCCCGGCATCCATGCTATGAGATTCTAAAGCGGTTTTTGGTGAATTCTAAATTGCAGAATGATTGTTATTAAACTCCAAGTCAAGGTTTAAGTGTGTTTAAACTGTCTTAGTTCTCTAACGGTGCTGTAACAGAAATGCCACTGACAGAAATGAGTTTTCTCTCCGTTTAGGAGGCTAGATGTCCAGATTCAGGGCCCTGGCTCAATAGGGAAGAATTTCTCTGTTGTCTCTGTGGGAAGGTCCTTGTCTCTTGGTCTTGGTTCCTTAGTAATCTTCATGTGACTTGGCATCTCTCTTCCCTAATCCCTGTTTGTTTAATCTCTCTACTTGTTTAATCTCTGTGTATCTCAAAAGAGATTAATTTGACCACACCCTACACTGATATGTCTCATTAACATCCAAAGGAAACCATTCCCAAATGGGTTATAAGCATAAGTATAGCGGTTAGGATTCACACCATATATTTTGGGGCATCCAGACCAATCCATACCATGAACTTCGTGTCTCTTACAAACACTTTACGTGTAGTTTCTGCATGTATGTGTATTCATGTGTGCGTGTATTGCACTCAATGGCATTTGTGACTTTAACTCTTCTTCTTAGAGCTGTAAGAGTGCCCAATAAAATGATTTATTAATTTTTAAAAGGCTAAAAATAGATATCAGCTAATAAGAGGAACAAAACAAACAAACAAAAACATCTCTCCTTCTTACATTTTAAGGCCAGATCGTCACTCTATTGTATTTCTCAACTTAGGATTTTAAGAAACTAGGAGAGTCATACCCTAGGAGTTGGGAAACAAAGGGACAGAAATTGTGGTCAAGACATTTATAACTCTATTGTGTTTTGCCAAGTCTCTAATCATGCACACAACTCACATGTATGTTTTCTATCTTCATTTAAAGTTATAAACAGAACACTCTAGTATACAATGCAGCACCTATTTCCTGGTTGATCTCAAATATAACTTGCATGTTTTAGGGCATCCCACCCATTACCAAACCACTGAATTGTGGGAGCTACAACTCACATTTCAATGTCTTTTTCAAAAGTATACAAAAGCTTCTCCGTGTACTCTGTGGAAGTCCAGAAATGTTAAATCTATGGAATTTCAGCAAGTGCCCTCAGCCAAAGGGAATTTAGAAAATACATATAATATCAATTCCTTCAAGTTATAGACAAGAGTGATGACATCCAAATACAGGTGAACAGCTACACAGGTGATGTCCAAAATGGCCTATAGCTTTTTACCCTGCCCAAAGTAACCATTGTCCTTGAGTCACTGGTTCCTACTGGTGCATGACTCCTTTTGTATCCTAATGTCACTTCTAGAATGGCTCAGATGCCTGAATGTGACCGTCAGCATTCTGAAGAGCAGGGTAGAAGAGAGGTCAGTTCATTTATCTTTCCCAACAGAGAAAGCAGTGATTATAAAATGTGGAAAAATATATTTCCAGGAAAGCAGGGTACACCTTGCTACCAAGGACATGCTAGCTCTTATGATTTTAAAAAAGAAGGGGGCCGGGGGAATCCCTTCAGGCTTCTTTCCTGGAATGTCATTATAGTCTGAAGCACCCTGCCCAGAAGCAATGACAAGCTTTCACACTGTGCAGCAACCCATTGTTCAGCTCTTGTCAAACTGGGCCAGCATTGCAGCGATCAGAGGTGCACCATGAGCGCCAAGTGTTGAGAGCTCTGCTCCTGTCTGAGTATCATCAGCATGTAGAAATACCACTCAAAAGGCATTAGGGAGGAGACCATTAGTGCAGCCGTCTCTTCATTCACTTGCTAAGCCAGAGCAAGGGCAGAAGGGAGCCAAACAGGGGGAGAAGATAGGAACTATACTAAATCAGAGGAAAGAAGCACAAATAGCAATTTTCATCCCTATTCCCTTGACATTCACAACCATAGCAGAGTCTCAGGTTCGGCAGTCACCGAAGGCTCCCTTACATTTCCATCTGTTCCCCAGCCAGACTATCTATCAGTGGAGAAAGAGCAGGAGCACCCCAACCAACCTCCGGCTTCCGGCAAAGAGTCCTAGGAGACTACATGCAAGACTGCTATCAGTTCAGCAGGAACTTGTAGACTGAGATCAGGGCCTAAAGCATTGGGATTACAATTCTTTGATCTCCAGAAAAGGGGTGGCTGTTTAATAACCAAAGTGTGACACCTACAAAAGCAGAGAGCACACGGATCGTAGAAGAAAACTCAAGGTTGTGGTGGTACCAAATTATGGGTCTTTAGAGTAGTAAGTATAGGCCTGGGTATGTCATAGGTATCCTTGGAAGAATTTACTTCAAACCTTAGTAAATTCTCAAGGTTTAGTTTGATTCTCAAAACAATTGACAGATCAAGACATGAAAGCTATCCTTATAGGTCCACTTTTATTAGGTTCATAAAAGTTCTGCACTCCCTTGGGGAGCACTCTTCTCCAGCGTGGGGAGCAGTGGGATCCAGGAGGTGTAAACGGTACTGTCTGGTCTTGGCACAAGAAACTCCATTTTGAGTCCGGCGCCTCCATCTTAGCTCTCAAAACTTACCCCTCACCGGCCCCCCGGCCCTTTGCTTAACCACAAGTTCCTGAGACCAGATGTTCTTTGGAAATATGTTTGCTCAACTCCGTTTGCTCAACTCCTCTCCATCCCCGGATAAGTTTAACGACTACTTCCCTGTGTGCGCACTTCCCCCAGCTGTGCCTGTCAGCAGGGGGGTATAAAAACGCCGCCAAAATTTCCCACTGCTCGGCTTCACTAGCTCACTACCCCGAGTTGCTGAACCAACCGCAAGCTTCCCAATAAAGCCTGCTTCTAAAACCTCATTAATTGGGTCTTTGGTTCTGTTTTGCACCCAAACAGACTTTACAGGTACCACTGCTAACAGAGGATGCCCACAAGAACAGGGAAAAGAGAGAGTCGACCTTTCACAGTTCCTTCCTGTCCAAGTTCCTTCCTACCCAGATGGCTGCCTCAGAAATCTCTTGACTCATTTTAATCTCCCTCCTTTGAATCTCCTTAATCACATACTCCAGGTTTTGCTTCCGATCCAGTTGGTCTAATCTTCTAGGCTTATCAAACAGCAAAATATATTGCCTCACAGTTATGGAAAGTAGTAGCATGAGTTTAGAGTGCTGAGAAAGCTATACGCTCTAAAATTTCTTGAGGAAGATTCTTACTTTTTTACTGGCTTCTGGCAGCCCCCAGGACCCCTTGCTTTACAGTAACACAATAGCAATGTCTGCTCCATCTTCAGATGTTCATCCCCTCTCGGTATCAGTCTGCCTCTGTCTTGTCCACTCTTTTTATAAGGATATCACTCAAATTGAATGGGGGTCCACTCTGCTGCTAATTTAAATACTTACATTTCAAAGATTGGTATACAAATAAGATTGTATTCTCAGGCACTAGGGATTAGGGAAGCAACATATCTTTTTGGAGGATACAATTGAGTTCATAACACCAGTCTAAATAACTTCCTCCTGGCCTTGGGATGCGGCCTTCAGTCCTCCTTCCTCCTTTGCTCAGTCAGCCCAGCCACACGTTCTGGCTGGAGCTCCGGTCTCTTATTAATTCAGGAGAGTCGTCCAGACAAAATAAGAGGAGTAGGGGCGGAAGAGCTACAGCAACCACCAAGGAGCAGTGAGCTACCACTGAGGAAGTGAGTGGACCACTAGCAACTCAAGGAAGGCGCAGCGTCTGGAGACACCAACTGTACAGATGACTAGCATCAAGTGCATCAGCAGGCATGGCCAAGACTATCTCAAAAGCGGGTGAGGCCTGGACAAACAAGCATCCCACACAGAAACACAGAGGGTTCTTTAGGGGCGGGCAGGGGGTGGGGGAGTGGTGTTCTAGCTACAGAATTAGATTTTCAGTTGCCTGAATACACATTTCTAAACCATAGAAATCAGTCTACGTAGTCATTAAGTCTGATCCAAGTTTCCATCCCATTAAACCGATTCGGCAATAAAAATAACTTTGATTAAAACATGGACTTTTGTATTCCAAGCAGATAGAAGCTTGATTGATTTTTAATTTAAATAACTCATTGGATACCAGACATGCATGTGGGCAGAGGAAATATTAAAGTATTTACCAGGGCCCATATTAATCAAAACAGTCACAGTGAACCAATCAAAACCTATAGAGATAGTATCTGGCAGGGGAGAGCTAACAACAGTCAGTATGAGAAAGAAGAAAATGTTCTTAAATGGGTGATGGCGATGACTGCACAAGTCTTCCTAATATGATTGAACTATTAAATTGTATGATATGCAAATCACATGCCAATAATTATACTGAAAACACAAAAACGTGTGTCGATCCACACAAACTCAATGTTACTCTGATATGGAACTCTTAAAAGAAAATTCCTTCATTGAACAATAATCATACTACTGGCAGGTATCACAAATATTTATAATAGTAACATATATTCCATGAATTAATAATAATTTAATAATTTGCCTCTTAATAATAATTATCACTGTTATTATAACAACTATGAAGTAGTACATCAGTTGTGGCAGTAATAGCCATGGATTAATGAATTAAATATGCTCTTTTATTAATGGACCAAGAAGATTTAATGTTTGGAATATAAAATTGTAGGTGAGTATTTGAGAGGGTAGGGATCTGTGTGCTGTAAGGAGAAAAATGTTATCTTAAATATAGAAACTAATAGAAATAAGTTTCATGTTCTTGGGGAGTGAAACAGCTCAAGGAAAGGGCAAAATTTGCTCTTTGGTTTGTCAAAAAACAAAACCCAGTGGGCCTTTGGGTTGCAAAAGTGAGGGCCCAAGGTTTCACTGGAGAAACAATAGCATTGTTGTTCTCCTTGAAATGTACCTAAGTTTTCCTCCTTTAAATGCTAGATTAGAGAGATTTATAAAGCCTCTGGAGTAAAGGAATAGGAGCAGAGGAAAGTTATACTCTTCTCAGTAATAAAGGAGTAAGAGTTGAGTTTTCCTTCCAACCACCTGAAAGGCAGGAGGGCAGATTCTTGGCCCAATAACAGAGAAGGAAGGAAAAACCAAACTCATTCCAAGAGTGGAGCTCCAAATCACAGTAGCCTCGAGTGAGAGGTGATCAGGAGGAGTGATACTTTTAGTGACAATAAGCCAGTTTGGGGAAAAGTTTTGAGATATTTTTGTTCTCTACTACAATTCGTGGTAGGCAAAATTCTAGTCTAAGAATGTTTTCATCATGTTGATGTGCTAAGGAGATGTAGAGAACAGGTAGTGTGGAGTGCATGGACTGGGGGTGTGACTCCCCCAGTGTGACTCCCTCAAAACTCACTCTGCCTGGGGTCAGTGTGAAGCTGACAGTGTCCTATTGAGAGAGGACTATGACCATCAAGACCCACATTGTCAGTGGTCAGGAAGGTGGCACTGAATCTGATAGTGGAGACTGAGGGGAGGAGAAGGAAAGTGAGATTAGGGAGACTCTGTCCTTAAGTAGACTGGAGACCAGGCGACAAGGAAACATATGTGATTTACACTCATGTAGAAAATCGACTGAGAGACTCAGTATAAAGTCACCAGCCACCAACTAAAAGTGGAATCTGACAAATAGAGGATTTCAAGTGCTTATCAAAAGACATTTCTTCACTGGGAGGCTTTTGTAGAATTCAATCACTCCTAAAAATGGAAGCAAAGTAAGCATTGACAAAAATGTCCTGCATCCACATGATAAGGTATCAGCACTTCTCAGGAAAAGGAGAAATCCTAGACCCCTAGAATACCAATGTAGACAGCGAGCCATTCCCAAGACTGTCAAACCCTAGTAAACCAGCATCTGTACACATAAAACAAAGGAGCAACAGCCTTGGACCACAGAAAGACAAACATAAAAATGCAGCACTGCAGAATAAGATTAAAACTGCAGGCAAAGCTGCCGCAACTTCTTAGCTATGTGTAAAACCACTACCTTAAGATTTGTTATGGTCACTGCATATGCAACAGAAAGAGAAAGCGAGAGTATGGTGTGTGTGTGTGTGTGTGTGTGTGTGTGTGTGTGTGTGTGTGTGTACAAGAATAAAAACAAGAGAGACAATAGTGGAATCCCCAAAATTTCGAATAAGCAGCCCCTCTATGTTCGAATAGGCAGCCATTTAAGATCAAAAGAGCAGCATTTATCTGAGAACGAAATGCAGTTAAATAATTAAAAAGGAGAAATACAAGGCAGTAATTCCCCTGCCTAAAAAAAAGAAAGGAAAACAGCTCTGCTAGACAGAGCTTTCATAGTATGCATTTTTCCAGCTAGGTGAGCAATGAGCAGCTCCCTCTGAGTTAGTGCATCCAGTGGTGTCACCTGGGAAGTTTCTCTGTGGTCACAGTGAATTTTTTCGTAGAAGCAGTTTCCCTAGAATCTCACTTTTTGTGATGGATGATTTAAGAGAACAGCATGCGGCTGTGAAACTTTGTTTCCTACTCAGGAAAAATGTCACAGAAACTGTTGTGATGTTGAACACAGCTTACAAGGACAATGCTATGAAAAAAACTCAAGTGTACAAGTGGTTTTCTCATTTCAAACAAGGTGAAATGTCAATTGATGACAAACCTCGTTGTTGACATTGGTCAACTTCTTGAATGGAAGAAAATGGCTACTCGTAGTGTGCTTGGAGTTCATTCCACCAGGTCAGACTGTGAATCAAGTTTTCTATTTAGAGATCCTGAAAAAAATAGCATAACAGTGTGCAACAATAAGGCCTAATTTATGGTAGATGGGGGACTGGTTTTGTCACCATAACAACGCACCTGCTCATGAAGCCAAAAAACAGCATGGCTCTCTTGCCCCAAGCACCTTACTTACCTGACCTGTCTCATGACTTCTTTTTGCTTCCACAAATGAAGAGGGACATGAAAGGACAGAGATTTGATGGCGTAGAAGAGGTGAAGAAAAAAAACGAGGGAGGTGCTGTCAGCCATCCAAACAGATCAGTTTGAAAATTGTTTCCAAAAATGGAATCACAGATTTTACAAATGTAATAAGTGTAATTGAGTGTACTTTGAAGGTGATAAGTTGTTTTGTGAAAAAATTTAAATACATATCTCTGAAAAAAACAAATTCCAGTTTATTTTGGATACCCCCTCTTAGAAACAGGAAACATAGGGAGGTGTGTTAAGGGGACTGCAAGTATGAGTCGAAACAAAGTGCCCATTAATTGTTCAATGTAAAATTGATTTGCTGTATACTGTCACCTAATTCACAAGAAAAAGAAAATTTTTTAAGAATACAATGTAGAAATTTACATATATAGAGAATCAGAATGCTGTTTGTTTTTATTGAAGCCTTTCTCATTTACATGACCCAATAAACAAGATTTCTATTAATCTACCTAATATGTTGCTACTGAGGTTATATCTTAGCTAGAATCTAGCTGGCTCCAACTCATGGTGATTTTTTGGCAATTTGTGCCATCTGCATGATTATTGATATTTTTTTAATTATGGCAATTTTATGATTCTAGTTCATGTAGGATTACCCTCATGTTTTGCTGACCCTCCACCAAGCTCCTTTTCTTTTTTTTAAACCATTTTATTGGGGGGGGGGGTGTCTCACAGCTCTTATCACAATCCATACATACATACTTGTATCAAGCACATTTGTACATTTGTTGCCATCATCATTTTCAAAACCTTTGCTTTCTACTTGAGCCCTTGGTATCAACTTCTCATTTTTTTCCTCCCTCCCTCCCAAACCCTTGATAATTTATTAATTGTTATTATTTTTCATGTCTTACACTGACCGATGTCTTTTCTAGTGATTAGTCCTTCCTAATGGCATGTCCAAAGTAACCAAGAGAACGTCTAACCATCCTTGCTTCTAAGAAGCAGTCTGTATGTCTTCTTTATTTTCCCATTCTTCCGTCCATCCATACTATATTCAGTTTTTTTTACTACACCACTGTTTGAATGCATTAATTGCTCTTGTTTAGTTTAGTTTAGTTTAGTTTAGTTTAGTTTAGTTTGCATTGTCCAGGTTTCACTTGCATAAGAGGCCATTGAAAAGACCAAAGCTTAGGTCAAGCACAGTTTATTCATCAAAGTGATGTCTTTACTCTGTAACACTTTAAAGAGATCTTTTGCAGCAAATTAACCCAATGCAATATGTTGTCAGATTCTTTGAGTGCTGCTTCAATGGATGTTTGTTACTGATCCAAGTAGAATGAAATTGTTGGCAATTTCAATTTCTCCTCCACTTACCATAATGTATAATATCCAATCTAATATAAGAGATATCAATATACCCACTCATTTATTCATTCACTCTATTAACATGTAGTGACCACCCAGTGTGTGCTTGGCAGACACACTTGGAGGCAGCTTTTCATAGTCACAATTTGTTTTCAGAACTCAGTGAAGCATATAAACCCTCTTTTTTAAAAAATAAGAAAATCAAAGCTGTCAGATAAAGTGACTGCCAACAATCATATCTACTAAGTGGTTGATGATTTTAAGCCAGATCTCCTGTATGCAAAGGACTTTGGGATGTAGCCATATGACAATGGTTTCCAACCTTTTTTTTTTTTTAACCAGATTCCGAATTTAAAACCTATTCACAACAGCAAAGCTGCCTGTTTGAAAAAAAATTATATATTATGTGTAAGAGTTTATTTGAGAAACATTACTTGATAGCTACCTGTGTGGCATGCATAAATTTTAAAGACAAATTCACATTCTCAGGAGACTCATCATGTTCATGGAAAAGATATACAAGCCTAATATAAGCAGAGGCAAAGTGTGATGGGTTGAATAGCAGAAATGCAGCAATGGCCTGGGCCAAAGTTGATGGAATAATCTCAACTCAAGGTCAAGAGAAGAAATAAATCACAGAAAATATTCAGAGAAGAGGTAGGTGACAATGAACTTGGTCATCAGAAGAATGGAAATTTCCAAAGAGACTAAAAAGAAAAAAAAAATTCTAGGAAGAAGAAACCCTTTGCAGAAGCACAAAGATATAAAATCTTTGGACCAGAGAAATTGTAGAAGATATTGTTATGGTTGGAATAATGCGTGAAGGTAGAGCTGGAATTACGACGAAGAAAGCAGCCAGGGGTTCCACATGAGGACTCTTAATGGGCATTAAAGAGATGTGCTGGATCAGCTAGAGCTTGTTCTCTGCCATATTTCAAGGCTGGAGTTAGGCAACCTCTCACCCTACTTAGTGGATTGGAAACCTCCTGGGAAAAATACTTGAACCTTGTCCACTATTGGATTTGAGCATATGGTCTCGAAAGAGCACAGAGGAAAGAAGGGAAGCACTACCAAAAGCTTCGATCCAAGAAGGACAGGATGGACCAAATCAAACAACTGAGTCTGGAGAGTCAAAGTCTACACATGGGGTGGTGCCCTGTCACTGAACTGAGGAACTCAGGCCACCCTACCCCCACTGGGCCCACATTGTGTTTATGAATCAAAAGAGTTGTGTGATGAGGTCACCAGTCGCCACAGATTACGCTGGATGGTTGGTCAAAGGCAGAAAACCAAGAAACTGGTGCTCTAAGATTCATAAAACTTGCTTATTACTCTATTCTTTGTGTACTGCTTGCATTTTCTTTTTGAAATCGTTTTTGTTAAATAGCTATTTAAAATTTTTAATTTTTTTCCTGTTGAAAGGAATTGTTCCACTAATACTGATGTAATTAGGGTCCAAGCAACACTCATACTGAAAACTCTGAATAAAACAAAGATGATGCTCCTTAGTCCTTTGGGGTGAGTGGCCTCCAGCACTGCGTGTGGAAGGATAAGCTCCCCTCTGGGGTGTGTCGGGTATTTCTGCCGTTGATGATGGCAGTGTCAAGAACAAGGTTGAACTCAGAGAAGCCCTTCAGAAGCCCTTCAGAGCTGGAGAGGCGGTCTCCTCAGGGTAAGCCCTGCAGGGAGCACAGGAGCTTTCCACCATATGACTTGCTGCCTTCTAGCCACCCTGCTGAGGATCTGAAGTAAGTGAAATAAGAAAAGGAGTATCTTCTGATTAGCTTATAAGAGGAAAGGGGTGTTTCACGTGTCCCGTAGTGAGAGGAAGAGTGCTAAGTGTTGCCTGCTAGTAGAAGGACAGGCAGAACAACATCCGGTCTGTGGGCTCCGAGGCGACACCTGAGGAAATAGTTAGAGCTCAGATCAGAATCTCCCGGGATGTTCTGGGGCCTGAGAACTATAGGTCCTGCCTCAGGAAGCCACCAAAGCAAGTAATGACTGAGAGTGTTTTGCAGATACATGGAAGCAGTCCTGTGGAGCCTCAGAAATAAGTAGGAGAGAGTCGGGTTTGGGAGTGGGAGTTAGAGTCTGTGTTAGTCTGGGTTGACCAGAGAAACAAATTCATAGACACGCATATGTGTATAACAAAGGGTTTAATATAAAAGGCAATTGTAAATTGAGAAAACATCCCAGCACAGTCCAGATCAAGTCCATAAATCCGATTATCAGCCCATATGTCTGATGCCAGTCTATAAATTCCTCTTCAGACTCATGCATATGTACAATGATGCTGAATAAAGGAAGATCACAGACCAGTGGGTAGAAAGTCTTATGGATCCAGTAGCAGTGAAAACATCTCAACTCTGGCAGGGGGTCTCCACGTGGCTCCTCCAGCTCCAAGGCTCTGGCGTAGCTCCATGTGTCTTGTCAGCAGGAATGTCTCGCAGGGAGTGACTGTGTGCCCGGCCTCCAGAGAGCTATTTAGCTCCTTAGCACCTCCAAATGAGATCATCAAACTGCGCCCTGATTGACAGGCTAAACTCCGCCCCTTCATTCTTAAGAGTCTCAAGTTGACAACAGATTATGTAACTACCACAGAGTCCCACAATAAAGCCAATGGGACTCTGAAGATAGAGAATTCCTTATAAAGAAAATGGCATTAGCTGCAAGCCAAGAACAATTTGACTCTCACCTATAGTATATATTCAGTTTTTATCCCTATGACAAAGATGATGAATAAATCAAGAGTTGGGACCTTGAGTCTACCCTCCTTTATTTTCCTAAGCTCTATGAATCTATAAATGTGGGGGCTTTATTACTAATAATAAATTACCTGTGAGAGCTCCACAATTTCTACAGCGGATTAGAACCACCAGGGTATAATAAAATAATAGTCAGGAATGACTTCTACCTTTTAGACATATGGCCCATTGCATGTGACCAAAGCAATCAACACCAACAGCTGCACAAACAAAAGATTTGTATTTCTGTCAAAACAAAAGGTGTAATGTTGGTATCACAGTAGCTGTGGGGAAGCCAGGCCCCTCCCAATCTCTGGTTTTGCCATCTGTGGTAGATTGGTTAAAAACATAACACAACATTGCCCTCATCCTGGACACGTGCCCTTTGATATGAGCTGACCATGTGACTTACATTGAACAATAGGGTGTTTAGGTAGCTAGTTTATTGTGCCAACCTGGCTGATAAACACATGTGGGGTTAATTGAAGGGCGGTGGGATAAATGGCACAGTGAGCCTCGCCTTTCTAGTTCTCGGGTTTCTCGCTCTCTGATGGTTGGACCAGGGTGCAGCTGCCCTAGCCAGTTTCCTGCTTCAGCTGGTAGGGCTTACTTCCTGCAAGACATCCCCAAGGAGAAGACACATGGATCTACCCCAATGCAGCCCTGGGTGCTGGAGCAGCTGTGTGGAGACCCCTGCCAATGCTGAGATGCTTACACATTCACTGACTGGGCTTTCCTCCTGCAGTTGGCATCGTTGTGTCTGTTTTGTGAGATGGAGGAGGACTTTGTGGATTGGTGTCAGACATTTGGGCTAATGTTGGACTTGTGGGCTTGGGCAGCACTGGGTTGGGATGTTTTCTTGATGTGCACTTAACGTTTATGTAAAACTCTCTCTTTACATGAGTTTCTGTGGATTTGTTTCTCTAAAGTACCCAGACTAACACAGGTATAAAAGTTTCTTTGTGTGGTTCCCAAGTCTATCTTCAAGAAATCGTGTGGTATCTACCCCCCGCCCTGATTTGCTGCCCCAAAGCCACCATACAAGGATGTCCCCAGCTCCTTTCAAATACAAAAACAAAAGGAGAAAGAAACCAAGTTTAGAAAGAGGCTATCAGTCAACCTACACTCTCAAGCCATCCCTGCTGAGCCCCCTAACTAACTGCATCCACATAGGTGACCCAGGGTAAGACTTACAGAAGAATGTCCCAGATAAGCCCAAATCCAGATGGCAGAATTGTGAGTAAACAAGTAGTAGTTCTTTAAAGTCACTAAGCTTTGGTATTGGCTACCTAGCAACACACAATGAAAAACATTGCCCTTAATATTTTGCTTCTGTTTTCAAGATTAACACGATAGTTACTGCATCACAATATAGTGCCAAATAGAAAGAAGGGGGTTGGAGATGAGGAAATAGGCTGATCCCATTCAAGTTTTTTCCCTTTAAATTGTCCCATGAGCTCCACAGCAGTCATTTCTGAATACAACTCATTTGGCCAGTCTCATGCCACCTGCCACAAGGGAGTCTGCGGAGGTCACCTGGGCACAAGAGAATTGGAAGGCAGATGTTCAATCAGGTGAATGCTAAATCAGTACTCATGGCAACAGGGAGAGTCCAAAAGTGGGGTGCCCGGGAACCCATGTGCTCATAGCATCCTTGGAAGAAGACTTCTCTGGAAGGTGCATGGGAGGCGAGATGGAGCTCGCCAGTCAAGAGGCAGGCATTCAGTTAGGAGTTGTGGTCAGGAACGGAAACAAACACTGTTGATGGAATGAATGCTGTGCGAGGGGAACTGGATGCAGAGGCTGTTTAAGGAATCATTTGAAGCAGACTTCAGTGATGAGGGGGAATGTGGGGATTCGATCTGGCTGGGGGGATTTGGTGAAGGGAGGAACTAAGAAGATCAAGAACAATAAGGCAAAGGGAGGACCCTGCATGGAGATGATGCAGTCCATGTTCAACAGATTGAATTGGTTGTGCTCACAAGACCCATTGAACATACCAGCCAGGAGCAGGAAGGGGTGTCTGGGCTATCAATGAGAGGGGCCATGCCTCCACTCTACACCTTGCAATGGTCCCATGGCTCCCTCAGAGCACCACAGCCCACTGAGCCCTTCACGACCCGCCCACACCCCAGTCCCCATTTGACCTCGTCTCTTACTTCTCTTCCCTGGAACCACTCTGCCTCCTTGGCACACCCGCCTCCTAGCTATTCCTTGAACATGGCAAACAGGACATTTGCTTTGATGGTGTTCTCTGTCTAGATCAGCAGTTCTCAACCTGTGGGTTGCGACCCCTTTGGGGGTCGAATGACCCTTTCACAGGAGTCACCTGATAAATACATCCTGCAGATCTGATATTTGCATATGATTCATAACAATAGCAAAATTATAGAAAATAATTTTACGGTTGGGGGTCACACAACATGAGGAACTGTATGAAAGGGTTATGGTGTTAGGAAGATTGAGAACCACTGGTCTAGATGCTCTTACCTTAAAAGGCTGTGCAGCTCATTCCTTGCCTCTTACAAAGCATTGTCCCAATGTCATCTTTTCAATGAGGCCACACAGTAGTGTGATGACCACCCGATTTAAATCCAGACACTTTCCCTGCCTGTGGTGGCCTTAGCACTTCTAATGGGTTTACTCTGCTCTGCTTTTTCTGTTTCCCAAAGAGCCTTCAACATATTATACAAGTTTCTTAATTGAAAGTGACATTATGTATAGTCTTCCTGAATCCTACCCTTCTACCAGAATGCCAGCCCAGCAAAAGCAGAGACCTCTCCGCATGATTTGTTCCATGTTGTATCCCAAGACGCTAGAAGAGTCGTGACATGCATGCTAGGCACTTGATAACATTTGCTAATTGAACAAATGAATGAAAAAATCTGAATTAGACATCATTTGCATAGAGGTTATACTTAAGCCCATGTCGATGGAAGCACCCAGAGAGTGAACAGAGAGGACAAGCCCAGGAGCACCAGTGCTAAGGGCAAGCAGGAGATGCGGAGCCGGGAGAAGAGAGCAGACGAAGAAGTGGTACGGGAGTGAGCTCTGAGAAATCGGTAGATGAGCAAGGGGCCAGGAAAAAAGGGGAAGGAGGAAGATTGCTTGGGGGACACTGAGATTCTGTTAAGGGAGATTAAAACATGCCAAATTGTATGCGCAAAAATGTTGAAATTTTTAATGCTTTATGATCTTATCTACCCAGTGCCATCCATTCGATTCTGACGCCCTAGAGCCCTATAGAGAAAAATAGGCTGCTCCTTGGGGTTTTTGAAATGAAACTTTTAAGGGAACAGAAACCTCATCTTTCTACCAAAAAGAGCAGCTGGTGGGTTTAAACCATTCACTCTGAGGTTAGCAGACCAACACTTAACCACCACCATGCTGCACCGCTCTGGTTTCCCCCACTCCTTACTCAGATCTTCTGAAGAAAGCCTTGCATTTGAATCTGAACCTCAGCTCTGAGGCCTTCAAGGTGCTCACTCTCCTAAACAGGAGAGGAGCAGATGGAAAGGCAAAGGGTGCACAAGAATGGGGAGGAAACACGGTGCTAAAAAGTGTGCTCTCAACTGCCAACTGAAAGGGTGGTGTTCAATCTACCCAACAAGGCCATGAGAGAAAGGCTGAGCCACCTGCTTCCATCGATGACAGCCAGAGAAACTCTATGTAGCATGCCGTGCTCTGAGCCACACCAGGAGTCAGGGCGAACTCTGTGGCAATGAGGCAGCAGAACGCATGGGAAGGATACAGGATGTAGACTCCCAGGGATCCAGAGGTCTCCTAGGAGACTAGGCAGTCCCCCTACCCACTCATCCCCCACTGCAATCCCACCCACCACCCACCCTGGGGAAATGAATAGGAAGCAGCCTAGGAGGAGAGAGCATTTCTGATGGAGGAAGCAACCCAAGGTCTAATCCTAAAAGAAATAGCCAGTCCAGTCCAGGAAATACCAATAGATCAGTCTGACCAGAAGGCAGACTAGGAGATGAGATAGTCAGGCAGGGAGGTCAGCGGAAGTGGGCAGTGCTTTATTCTAATGGCTCCATGAGCCTGGTTAGGAGATATGGAGTGCCCTGAGATCCCCAAAGTACCTCTGAGGACTCCTTTGGCAACAGCGATGAGACTGGATCAGAAAGGACCAAACTGGAGGCACAAAGACCAGCTAGGAATCTCTTGAAATAAGGGTGGTGAATGGGGAGGGAGGGGGGGAATGGGGAGCTGATATCAAGGGCTCAAGTAGAAAGAAAACGTTTTGAGAATGATGATGGCAACAAATGTACCAACGTGCTTGACACAATGGATAGATGTAAGGATTGTGATAAGAATTGTACGAGCACCCAATAAAATGATTTAAAAAGAAAGAAAGAAAGAAAGAAGGGTGGTGACCTGAAGCAAAATAGCAGGAGCGGGCCTGGAGAGAGGAAATGGATAACAGATGAGAAGCCAATTGGAATCCACAAGGACAAAGCCAGTTGGTCAAAGCAGAAGGCAGCAGGAGGTAAGGATGTTATGGGAAGGAAAGAGGGACAATTTGAGTACAGGTGTCACTTGTCGCTTAGCCATAAAGCACCAAAGAAAAAACCCAAAGCAAACTCGCTGCCCCTGAATCGATGCTGACAGTGGATTTCTGAGACGGTAACTGTTTATGGGAAGAGAAAACTCAGACTTTCTCCTGAGCAGTTGCAGCTGGTTTTGCACTGGTGACCATGTGGGTCTCAGCCCAACACATAACCACTACACCATCGGGGCCCCATGAGGATTCAGGATTAAAGAAAGATTTGACGGGTTGAAGATGCCATGTTTAAAACCAAAAGTGAGAGCAACTTTATAGAGTTATAAAGAAAATGAGACATGCCCTTCAAAGTGTGAGTCCAATCCTTCCTCTACTCTTCTTGTTCTTATTTTTCCTTCCCTTTTCACCTACACGCCCGTGGGCAAAAAATCTCGCCAGCAAGAGAATACGAAGACTTCAAAAGTTCAAATTTATTCCTGTCTAAACAAATTGCTTTGGACGTAATTTGTTTTTCCAGGCCAGCCCTTGTAAAAAGGCCACACTAACTCAAGCAGTCCTATCCTGGCTGTAGAGTGCAAAGGGTTGGAGGAAACGTTCAATTAAAACCCTGCCTTGCTCAGTCTGTTATAATGGATTTGACATTTGCAAAGGGTTCCTGGGCAACGATGGCTGGCATTCCGAATCCCACAAATTGGGGAAGGTTTTTGTTGCTAGCTGAAATCTCACCCAGCAAAAGGTCTCAGACAGCACAGCTTTGTTCTCATGTTCGAAGGGTCACTGACTCAGCTTCGTCTGCCTCCCCCTTCATGCCATCCTCCCTCTGAACCTCAAAGTAGAAGACATTTTGGACAGCATCTTCCAGGTGACTCTTCAGGGGGAAACAATTCCTCAATTGGGTTTGCAAAATGTTGAATGAATTTTCTGGCTACCTCAAAAAGATGTGAGTTTCTTTGGTTAATTCCTAATAGGTAAGAGCGGTTGAGAGGAAGGAAAAGAGGTCTTTTCTCAGATATTTCAACTTGACGTTTGCCTGGCATTATTCATTTACACAGTACTTTGGACACGTGATCTTATTTTATCCCTGCTCCTCCCTCCCCACACCACCAATCTTCTGGATTTCTCAACTTTAACAGATGAGAAAATCAATGAAGACCCTGAGCTCAAATTGCTGACGAAGACTATTGAAAGTACTGTGGACTGCCAAAAGAACAAACAGATCTGTCTTGGAAGAAGTACAGCCGGAATGCTCCTAAGAAGTAAAGATGGTGAGACTTTGCTTCACATACTTTGGACACGTTATCAGGAACAAGCAATCCATAGAAAAAGACATCATGCTTGATAAAGCAGAGGGGCAGCGAGAAAGAGGAAGGCCTTCAACTAGACACAGTGACACCGTGGCTGCAACAGCGGACTCAAGAGTGAACAACATGGCACTTGGGACGGGGCAGGGTTTCGTTCTGTGGTACAGAGAGTGTCTCTGAGGCAGAACTGACCCAACGGCACCTAGCAACCACAACAAACTTAAATCAGATCTTTGGACGTCTGATCCATTGTCCTTTGTATCATTACACCTTATTTATGAAAAGGAATATAATACAAAAACTTGAGGTGCCATGCCTCAAAAATTCATGGGGATGGCTGCCAAAATGTTTGGCCTAGGCAGATCAATATAAGGCCTGATCTGACACAAAACTGTGCTAGCCTTTACGGTCCTTCTGTCTACCAGCCCTCGTGTCTCCTCTCTCCTCCCTTACACTTCCCAAGCCCCTGTTTCTGCCCGTTGCTAAATCAGGCCATCTGTCAGTCTAGCCTTCATGAGCAGAACCCTACTGACTCTTTGCCTCCATTAAAATGTCCCTGTTCTTTGTCACATTTCCTCCGCATGATTTAATGGATGGAGTCCTCCCACTCTCAACGTGTGTGTTGGAATCCTAACCCCTTGTAAACCTGTTTGGAAAGAGTGCTTTCTCTGCTGTGTTCATTAGTTCATACTTGGATATGGTGGGTTCTCAACCTAATCCCTTTGAAATTATAGAAAAGGCAAATTAGACCCAAGTCATCCCTCTGCGAGGATCACCAAGGGATCAAGCAAGGCCTAGGGCTACTAAGAAGGAAGGAATGACCACAGCCGCGAGACTCTGTGGGAGTTTTAGCCTCCAGATTGTGAGAACATCCATTTCTGTTCTTTAAAGCCAATTAGTAGTGACGTATATATTATAGCCTCTAAGTCATTGATAGAATGGACCTTGATCATTGCCTTGTCTAGAAAGGGCCTTCAAATCTGAGAATCTATGTACTGAGGCACTGAAGATGGGATGTCTTTCTCTCCCTGAGAGCAAGGCTACTTTCACAAGGGCTCTGTGGCCCCAAGAAGCACAGGTAGTTCCAAAGTTAGGTATTCAGCTTCTGCCCAAAAGGTGAGTCATTCAAACCCACCAGGGACTCCATAGGAGAAAAAAAAAAAACAAACCCTGGCAATGCCTCCCTTAAGGATTACATCTGAAGGAACCCTATGGGGCCATTCTCCTCGGTCCCACAGAGTCATTATGAGTTAGAATGGGTTCAATGACGCACAAGGGTAACAGATGTTGACCCAACACAAAGCCCACAGTGATGTGAGAATTTCAGGCACTCCTGCCGCAAACATAGGGGTAGACGCTAAAGGATAAGAGCGGGGATTGTTTCCGACCTCCCACCTTCATCGCGGCCCTGTCCATCCATCAGTCTGCGATGATCCTAGTGAATGGTCAAAATTATTTCTCAAGATTAAAACAGGCTGTGAATGAGGGGAAAGCTAGCCCAGCTAGCATCTAAGCATTTGAATCTGGAAAGGCTTATCTTAGTCTTTGCTCCTTTTGTCCAGAAATACAGAGGCAACCTTAAGTGATCATTAGTACCTTTCCAAATCCTCATTGTGACTCAGTCCTTGATTGGTACAGACTGGCCAAGAAATCAGTGCCTGATGAGGCCCTGGAAGCTCTTGCTGGCTCTGATGAAGTTGATATTTACATATCCAGGACCAGACAGAGATGGGGATGATTGCAAGCCAGATTCTGCCCTAAGGAAGGACAACTCGAAGTAGTACTGGCCAAATGTTGTCCCCTTCCAGACACTAAGGGGGAGCATGTGATTGAGATTGAAGAATCCAACTAATAGGGAAAGCTTCTGGCATGGTAGAGTATTCTAAGAATAAGCAAGAGAGAGAAGCAAGCAAGACCAGCAGGGTGATCAAGCAAATTATCGAGTCCCATACTTATTTGTCTTCCGGATAGCTGGGTAAGATGGGGATTTGCTGGCCCAGTTTAAAGGTTTAGGGCAAGGAAACATATCTAAGTTCTCCTCTCCAAGTTAGGCTAATATTCCTCAAGGGCTATTGTCTTGCTAGGAAAAATGACCTCTGGCAGGTATCATGTTCCCCTCCTCCAGGACAGGTAGATGTTGCTTAGAGGACTCATTCAAGTGGAGATGCCTTACCTGTTAGAAGCAATATAGTTGGTACCAACTTCTAGTGAGATAGTGTTACACAAAAGAGTTGCAACAAACTAGAATGTGCTTCTGGTTTCGATCTTGATGCTGAAGCTGATGTCCCAAAGCTGATCAGAGAGGACTGCCAGCCTCTGCTCAGTACTTGCAATACCATGAATTTACAACACATCCTTTTAATGTTCAATGGCCTGGGAGCTCAGGACTTCCAGAAGGCCTGTGAGGAAGGCTTGAGTTCTATCGAGGAGCTCTGGTAACGTTGTTGGGTGCTAGACTGCCAACTGCAAGGTAGGCAGTTCAAACCCAACAACTCCTCTGCAGGTGAAAGATGAGGTTAACTGATTATGTAAGACTGACAACCTTGGAAAACCTACATAGAATCACTATGAGTTGGAACCAACTTGATGGCAGTGGGCTTGGCGTAAGGACCCATTGATTCCAGGGGAAAAGCCCCGCCATCAGTTCCCATAAGTGTTACGGCCTAGAAAACCCCATGGGGCTGTTCCACTTTGTCACACTGGGCTACTCTGAGTCCACAATTGACTTGGTGGCATCTAATAATAACAGTGATAGACAGGAGACCAGGGGCACTCCTTCCAACCAAGGCTGCCCACAGACCCAGAGACCAAAGCCCAAATGGTGAAGTCTATTGAAGATACTGAACTGTTCTTTCTTTGCTTCTTTTAATATAAGAAACTTCTGTAAACCAACAGTAGAGCCCAAGAAAACTCTTCTTAGATTCCAAAGGTCCATGTTCTGGTCTCAGATCAGCCATTTATCAGCTGAAGGGATTGGAGCAACTCGCAAAACTTTTAAGGACCCCTCCCTCCTCATTTGTAAAATGAGATTAATGAAATTTGCCCTGCCTACAATATTGAGTTGTGCTACCCAAAATATATTGTGAAGTCCTTAACACCTGGTCCCTGTGAATGTGAGCTTGTTTGAATATAGAATCTTCTAAGATATTATTCGTTGACATGAGATCATCCTGCAACAGGGGGGACCTAACCCAACATGAGTGGTGACCTAGGAAAGAGAAGAGGCACAGTCACAGAGGGAAGATGGCCCTGTGAGGAACACCTAGAGCTACCAGAAACTAGAAGACATAAGAACGGCTCTTCCCTAGTGACTTTTCAGGGAGTATGGCCTGATCAATACATGGATTTGCACTTTGGGGCTCCACAATTATGAGACCATAAATTCCTGTTCTTATCAACCACCCCATTTTTTGAATTTTGTCAAAGTAACCCTAAGAAACAAATATGCCTACGCGTAAGTCTGCTCTGCGTTCCAAAAAAGATGGGAATGCAAAACTGTGCTGGAAGCACTAACATCACCACGTATCTGTAGCTTTCCTAACACCTAACATATGAGAAACCCACAGTCTACGGAAACTCAGTGACCAATCCACTTCTCCCGTGGCTCTCCACTGCTCTTTTAGAGGAAGTCTGCATTCACTGAGAAGCAGAGGTTGGCATTTGGAGGCTGCCCAGAGTGCACTGAAGTGGTGAGGTCTGCTGGGTGTGTGGGGGCATGCCAGTGTCTGCCCTAGCATAGTAACTACAGGGAGCTTGACAGCCTCAACAGGTCTCTCTGACTAACCCACACCACATCCCTCTCTGATAATTGTGGCTCGACACTCCTAACTCTCTTCCTGTGACACTCCTACTGATCTCACATGGGGTCCTGTCCAGGGTTATGGTCCCCACACAGGAGACAGGAGACAGCATCACTTGGCCAAATTGTCCTCTGCAGGCCTCTGATGCTTGACCAGAATGCCCAGCCTTCCAGATCCAGTTTGGAGTACCCGACCAGGAGAAGTCACAGGAATGAGGCCTTGTTTCCAGATGTAGATAATCTGTGACCAGGACAGAAACCCACGGAAACAGAAGGCAGACAAGTGAAGTAGGAAAGAGGACAGGGAGGAAGAAAGACAAATGCTGAAGTCTCAATGACAGGACCATTAGAAAAAGAGAAATACAGACGTTTACGGCTAGTTCCAGAGAGAAATCACTAAACAACAAGCTTCACCTGTACTTCACAGGACAGGTGCCGGGATATGAGTCAAAAGTCCAGAGTAGGCTATAACACGTGGGCATTGCCTGGTTCATCTCCTGGGAACCATCCCCTGGGGTCCACGCTTTGAGTCCACCTAGAAGCACCTCAGAAAAAGGTCTGGTGATCTACTTCAGAAACCTGTCCATTGGAAACCCTATATGGAACACAATTGTACTCTGACACACATGGGAGCATTACGAGTCAGTGGTGTCTCCATGGCAACTAGTACAAGTTCAGGTGCTAGCTACATGGCCTCCTGTACGGGAGATGCAGCGTTGCTCTGCTGCTGGTGCATTTCATCAACTCTAAGATGCGCGTTATACCATCTTCACATTATACCGTTTCTGAATCTGGGGTGCACTGAGGGTGTACGTACTCGGCGAACCCGTCGGGCAGCAGCTCTGGTGAGGTTGTTGCCCCCATGCTGCAACTGGGGCAGCGCTCTTTGCATGATCTTCATTGGAATACTGAGCTTAACGGCCACTTACGATGTCCCCAAACCAGGATGGCACAACGTTGGGAATCGTGCGACTTCAGTGATGAGTCCCTGGAAGCTGATTATCATACTCTTTACACTTCGCTATACGACTAAAGTTTTTGTAATGAAAACGAAGTATCCTCTAAAACGCACAACGATGCAGCATCGAAATAAAATATGTATTGTGTCTGTTCGCAAGGAACTGAGCAGAGCGTGGCGTCAGTGACACAAATGTTTGTCATTGAAGGAACAGCGGCGACTTTACGTAGTTTTAGAAAACACCAAGGACGTCGTTTCCATGACCTAATACAGAAAGAAGGAGAGAGAGAACAGAAAGAAAGAACATGTATGGAGGAACTCGGATCGTTTGAGATTGAAGGCAAAAGAAATTTCTAAAATCTTTAGAATCTTTTTTAAGCAGCAAAGTAATTGTGCAACCATTTAAATGCTACATGAGCGTGTCAATGAAATGCAGTATTTCCGTTGCTGGATGTCCAGCACTAAATTTAGAAATATACATATTTATGGGAAGAGATGAGAGATTTCCTTTCATCGAAATCCCTTTGAGGGAGAAGAAATGCTTTCGTAGGAGACAGTCGCGTGTTGGGGCTAAGATCCTGACCTTGGAACCCGACTGCCCGTGTTTGAACCCCAGCCTCCCCGCTTTCCCACTGTGACACCTTACACGGAGCTGAGAAGGACGCTGTGTCTCCGTGTTCTTCTCTTCATGATGAGTCCGATGAAAGTGTTCCTTCATGAGACTGTGTGGCAATCAAATGAAGTAAGTTAGGCAAAGGACTTAGACGTGGCACACAAGGAGCTTTCAATGAATTGGTAGGCAACAGGTGAGAAGAGAGGAATTGGTTTACTCTTAGAAAGGTGGACAGGGACAGATGGGAAATTCAGAGACAGGCAGCTGAACAGATGGCAGATTCCCCGAGTAAAATTATTCCAAGCTCAAAACCAAACTCACCGTCATGGAGGCAATTCTGACTCCTAACGACCCTAACGGACAGGGTAGAACTGCCCCTGTGGGTTTCCGAGGCTGTGCCGTTTCACAGGAGCAGAGAGGCTTCCAGATTTCCATTGCCTGGGCTTGTGGGCTGCAGCTCAGCCTGGAACCACCGCGGAGCAGGTGAGAGAGTTAGCGCGCTGCGCACCAAATACTGCAGATGTGACAGCATTTGGGCTCAACTCTGTTAAGAGTTTGAGAAAACTGAAAATGTAACAGACTCCCATGACCCCAGAGAATTTTGCAGTAAAATTCCACTTAAATTTAATCAAATTTGGACAAACAAAACCACTTTCACAAGCAAGGCCATTTAGACAAGCAATGCAACCTGAGATCTTAAGGAGTGACATGCTGTGGTAGTTACATAATCTGGTGTCAATTTGGGGCTTGAGAAAAATAAGAGTTAAGGGGTGGAGTCTAGTCTGTCAATCGGGTCATAGCCAATGAGGCTTGTGTGTGGGTGTGGCCTTCTCCTGAGGATTCTGGGAACTCTGGTATTTCTTCCTTGGAGAGACGCTCTCTCTGCTCACGCCCTGGGAGACATTGCAACTGACAAGACACATGGAACTAAGCTAGTGCCCTGAGCTGGAGAAGCCACATGGACTGACCCTGATGTAACCAGACCTCTGAAGTCGGAGAAGCCACGTAGAGACCCCTGGCAGTGCCGAGATGCTTTCAATGCCACTGGAGTCAAAAACTTCCTCCCCACTGGCCTGTGATTGTCCTGCACTCAGCATCACTGCATGTATTTCATGAGTCTGAAGAGGACTTTATAGATTGGTATTGGACATATGGGCTAATATTGGACTTAGGGGCTTAGACTGGACAGGGCTGAGACATTTACTCAATATTCAATTGCTATTGTATATAAATAAACCTCTTTCTTGTACACCTGAGTTTCTATGGATTTATTTTTCTAATCTACCTGGACTAACATACAGGCCCAGAGCTGTCTCTTGTTCCATGTGAGCCAGGCCTCCTCTGTCCCATTGCTAGAAGACTTTTCTTCATTGTAACAAACCTATTAAACATGCCTTCAAACTTGCACAGAGGTTAGTGTACATGACTTGCTTGTTTTTCACTGAGTCTTTGAAGCAGTTTTAAAGGTAGCAAACCCCACAGTTTTCTCCTGCAAAGGACTCACAGAAATAAACTTAGCATTTCTCCAATCAATGTGGTCTGTCTTCGGGTGAACAGTGACAGGCATCTTGGCCTTATCAGCTGGCACCAATCTTGCAGAAGTAGACCAGTAGGCCTTTCTTCCAAGGCATGTGTGGACAGGGTCAAATCATTTCTTTTTTAGACAGTAGTGTGGGTTTGGAAACCCCAGGGCAGCACATGAACAGAGCCATAGAAAGCAGAGGGGAGCCTACAAAAGTAAGAGCCCAGGATTCAAAGGACCAAGTGAGAGCATGTGAGCCTTCCCAGGCTGTGCAAGCTGGCACTGTATCATTTCATGATACCGCGGCTATCCCTCTGAGTTACAATTCCATACCGCCCTCTCTCAGAGATAGAAAAGTGATCCCATGGAGGATGCCAACTCTGATCAATTGGAGGTTTGTGCTGAGAAGGGTTAGGAAGCTGCACTTGGGTTTTTTCAGAGACAGCACTGTAAAGCATTAGCAGTGTCTGCTCTTGGCCCTGGAGGATTAAGTCACAGTACAAGAACAACATTGTAGCCGCCTGGGCAGTGAGCCAGGCCCGAGTCCCCGTGATATGAAAAATGAAGTCAAAATGAGCAAATGCTCAGTTCATAATGCCTCCCTGTCACCACCCAACTCCCCCCCGAGGCCACGGGACTGTCTTGAACCCGGTCTACTCGTTCATGAGGCGATTCACTCCACCGGCACGGGTGTAAAGCCTGAGTGTAGGAAGTCTCCATCCCAAATCCAGCACCCAGCACCCAGTAGGTGTCAATGAATTCTCAGCCAATGAAAGGTGTTGAAATTCCATCTATACACAGGGAGGAACCAACAAAATGAATGAAAAGCTGTACCATCCATCTTGCTGGACTGAAAAACACTAATGAAAACATGTAGAGAGAGGAGAGATGGGCATTTCAGACTTCAAATGGACTTTAGCAAAAGTTCTGGTTAAGGCTCTCATAAAGCCAAGGAAGAAATTAAGGCCCAAAGTCCCCACATGCATCAGAGGCAGACCTAGAGCATCTAGCTCATGAAGCCTGTCCATCAACAGGGGCTTGTTTCTCCCATGGCATTGAACATGCAGGGCAGCCGGCCAGCAGGGTGTCATGCCCCATCCTTTCATCTCATTCTGGCGGTTCCCTCCTGCCACCTCAGGGGGAAACTAGACCCATTGGGAAATCCTTGTCCTTCGCTGCCACCAGACACCCCAACTCTTGATGACCCTTCACACATCAGAACAAAACACCGTTCCCCTGCACCGTCCCTGGAATCGGTTGTGAACCCAACCCATCGTGATCCACAGGTTTTTCACTGACTGATTTTCAGAAGTAGATGGGCAGGCCTTTCTTCCTGGCCTGTGTTAGAGCTTCTGTAGAAGCTCTGCAGAAACCTGTTCAGCAGAATAGCCATGTGGGTTGTTTCCAGCTTGGGGCAATGATGAGTATAACGGTGATGAGCATTGTGTATTGTGTGTACGTGTCTCCCCGTGCACTTGGGCACACGTGTCTCTAGTATAGCTCCAGAAAATGAGGCCTTGGTCATGAAGTCAAAGTGTAGACATCTTCAGCTGTAGTTTTCCATGGTGATTGCACCATTTTGTGCACAATGAGTGGGACTGTCCACTGTCCCACCTCCTCGGCACTACTAGGAAGTTCAGGGTTTCATTTTTGTCATTCTGGAGAGTTCTTCATGATATCCTTTGACGCTTTTCATTTTGCGTCTCTTTGGTGACTAATGAGGTTAAATCCATTCACACATATTGATTAGCCATATAGGTTTCCATTTGCAAAAAATTTCATTGTGATATAGGTGAAAGTTTACAGAGCAAATTGGCTTCCCCTTCAGCCATTTAAGATCACAGATGGTGGGCGACAATTGGTGCAGCACTCACAGTGGTTAGTGCACTCGCCATTTTCCCTGCAGGCTTCATTCATTCATTCTGTCCTTTCTGGCCTTCTTAATTTGGCTTTTTGAGCAAATGCTACCCTTTGGCTCTCCTACAGTTGATTGTTCTGAGGAGCACGTTGGTCCCAGGTGTTATTGTTCACTTTCTAGGCCTAGCTGAAACGTGGTCTCGGAGACGCCTGCAGTTCTGCACGCGAAGGGACCTAAAGATCGCAGTCTCAGGAGTTCTATCAGACAATCAGACCAGTACGTCTGATCTGTTTTTATGAATCTGAATTGTGGTCTTCTTTTTGTCTCCCACACTACCTTCTACTGTGATCTCAATAAGAGCGGTCAGTGGTGGGAGCGTGGTTCCATTTAATTCTCCTGATCGCAGCTCAGTGGAGCTGTGGTTCATGTAGCCAGTTCGTCCTTGAGTCTCTGACGTTCTTCACTCTTCTTTGCTCCAGAGACAAAGAGATCAGTCACTGGAACATGATCACTCAAAAGCTATTAGGATCCCAGTCATTACTCACCAAAGTAGGATGTCATTATTTCCTTAATGGAGAATTGTATACCAATTGACATAAATGTACCCAAGACCATGGTCTTTAGCCCTCGAGCCCAGTATCTCTGTCCAAGGAGGTGTTTGGTGATGGCTAAGATGTCCTTGGGACTGTGCTCCCTGTGCATGCTATGATATACATGGGCCTACTTGCAGCAGGTACAGTTGCATCTGTAGGGATATCAATTGCCAGGACTATAAATACCCATGGACATGCCTGTTGTCCACCCTTGTTCAGCATACATAACTACCTACTTATCCATTCATACCTTGTTTGATGTTGCAGGAGTATGTGCATACTTTACCATTGTTAATTTACCGTGGTTTAGGACTCCTGGAGTTGTAGTGGGCCAGCAGTTTGAGTCCAGCAACTGATCCATTAGAAAAATAATGTGGCTTTCTGCTCCCATGAAGATTTACAGCCAGAGAAACCCAAGGGGGCTGCGTTACTCTGACCTATGGGATCGGATCACTCCAAGTTAGAGGGACTGTGGCAGTGGGTTTGTGTTTGGTTGGCACATTGCTGCTCCCTCTTGCATACCTTTGAGTGTCTTCCTTTGTCTTTGTTATGTTGTATGGACTTCCCCATCATGTGTCTTGTCTTTCCCTTCATCAAAGTTAGCATGTGTCTGTCTACCATCTAATATTTTTCCTTCTATTCCTTCTTAACCCTAATACCATCAAACAATGTTACTTTCTGGGTGAAATTTTTCCTTGACTTCTTATACTTGTGGTCACATACAATATTTGTGTTTGGTGGTGGATTTATTTCACTCAGCATACTGCCCTCCAAGTCCATCCAGGTTGTGAGATGTTGCACCAACCAATTATTATGCTTTAAAGTTGTGTAGTATTCCATTGTGTGCATGTACAGCTGTTTGATTGTTCATACATGTTTCTTTTGATAGGCACATAGGCAGTTTACATCTTTGGCTATTGTGAATTATGTTGCCATTAACATGGGTATGTTTATGCTAGATTTCCTTTTTATTAAGCGTATATTGAAATTCCTTATCCATTTTTTCTTTTAAATTGTTTGTATTTTTCTTATTGATTTGAAAGAGTCATTTGAGTATTCTAAACTGGAGTCGTTGGTAATGATAATCATTGAACATGCCTTTCCCTGCTTCTGTTCCATGTGTTCACGTTCTCAGCCGTGTGTTACATTGGACAGATGTTCCTGGTTTTAGATAGCTGAGTATATCCAATAAGAGTATATCTTATTTTATTACATCTTTCTCTACACCAAAGCATAAAGATATCCTATATTCTCTTGCAAAAGATCTAACATTCTGTCTTTCACATTTAGGTTGTTAGTCCTCCTGGAATTAAAATAGAAAATGTCTCAAGCTATATGTACAAATATACTTGAAACACTTGATGTATGGAATGTTATAAGAGCTGTAAGAGCCCCAATAAAATGTTTTGTTTTGTTTTTTAAGAAAAAGAAAATGATCTCAGGTTTTCTGTTCAATGACTGTGGGAAATGGAGCATCAGACGGATTGAAACCCTGATTGATTCAGAGGCAGGCTGCCCGTGGTTGAGCCAGGTCTCTGCCACTCACTGACTTTGCTTAAGGTTTTTGTGCCTCTAATCTCAGCTGTAACAGCACCTTCTTCATAGGGTTACAGGAGAATTAAATGAGTTAGTACATCGAGGTTGTACAAGCTTGAAAAACTAACTGCTGCCAAATCACTTCTGACTCATCTACTCACTGATACTGCGTCAATTTCTACTCATAGCGACCATATTTGACAGGTAGAGCTGCTCCCTTGGGTTTCTGAGTCTATAACTCTTTACAGGAAGTGGGCTTTGCAGTTAGCAACTCAACGTGTAAACCACTATGGCACCAGGGCTCCGGCTCAAAGTGACCCCATATGTGTCAGAACTGAACAATTCTATAGGATGTTCGATTGTGGTGTGGGCACGATTGCCAGGCTTTTCTTCTGAGATGACTTTGGTTGGTCTTGAACCACAAATGTTTCAGTTACTAGTCTGTGCTGCGATAGATTTTTGGTCAACTTGAGTGGGTCAGGATTTCCTATGATATGCTAGAGCATATTGTGGTCAACTCCATGATGAGATCATCTGTTAAGCAACCCAGCAGTGGTGGGGAGAATAAACCAAAAATTAAATTCACCATCATCAAGTCAAATCTGACTCATAGTGACCCTATACATCAGGGTAGAGCTGTCCCTGTAGGTTTACGAAAGTGCAACCCCTTATGGGAGTAGACGGCCTCGTCTTTCTGCAGAGAAGCAGCTTGATGGTTTTGAACTGCTGACCTTGTGGTTAGCAGTCCAGCACCTAACCACTATGCCATCAGGACTCCTGTGGGAAGAATAAATGGCCTTAATCTGGTCACAGCCTTGGTATGTTTGAAGGAGGTTTCCTTCAAGATATTACCTACTCTGGGTAGTGATAGACTGTGGAAACTAGATCACTTTTACTGCTGGATTTGGATCCTACATCTGGTTCGTCACCCTCCGGTTACATTGCCTGCTGATCCCAGGATCCATCAACAGAATTTGGATTCATTCCGCTGATCTCTGATTTGCGTAGCTCTGTCTCCACCAGTGTGTGGTCATCCTACTTCATCATCCTGCTTCCTGTTTGTCAGCCCCCTGCAGCTACAAACTCAATCTCACTACCATCAAATGGATGCCAACTCAAAGGTATCCTAAAGGACAGAAAACCGCCCCAGTGAATTGTTAAAGCGGTAACTCTTCATAAGACTAGAAAGCCCCTTCTTTGTCTCTCGGAGCCAGGGGTGGTTTCGAACAGCTGACCTTGTGCTTTGCAGCCCAGGGAGTACACCACCAGGACTCCCACAACCACAAGAGTCAGGAATATTCTTCAACTTCATCTGACCCACAGATTTGAACCAGATTGACTTGCTCCCCTTTGGAGCTGTGTGAGCCATGTCTTGGTATAAATCTTTTTCTCCAGGCAGGCACATACAAGAGTCACTGGTTTTGCTTCTGTCGAGAACCCATGCCTGACATAAGTGTTTATCCATTAGTGCCAGTCAGCGGTTGCTACACACTTCCACAAAGCTTAGCTCTATTGGCTTCCTCCCTTAAAGTTCCCCTTTCAGCTCACTCAGATCCCGTGATGAGCCATGCCACCCCCTACCAATAGCAAACAGGCTGAGCGAGGCTCTCTGCTATGGTGATAAATATGCCGCCTGAAATGTCCTTTTACTGTGTGATTTCCTTTCACATGTGCATGCTTAAGTACTCCACTTGCCATCTGCAGGTGCTGCATCTTCCTACCAATAGGACAAGTTTATTTCCAAAGGTTTTAACATCAGAGAAACATGAGATATAATTCTCCCCAGACATTTCTTAAGCCCCTTGGGAAATTAAATAACTCTGCTTGTGTGTGTGTG
>NW_022111368.1:40492874-40504434 GCF_000313985.2 Echinops telfairi
AAAAGATAGTTTTCTCATCTTTTATCAATCTAGGAGGCAGTTTGGAAGTTGGCAGAACCCTCTTCGTGATTAGCTGTGTCTTTTTCCTGTGGTTGGATAATGCCTTCAAGACACCACAAATGGCTGCAGGACAAAGAAGGATCTCGTATTTGTTGAGAGACATGTCAGGCATAGGTGTTTTATAAAGGTATGTGTTATTTCACTTAATCCTCCAATAAGTGGGCGAGAGCTCATTGGTAATCAAAAATGCTAGGAGTGACAGCAACTTACAGCCTCACAGTTCTCAAGGCCAGAAATCTGAAATCAAATTGTCTGAAAGGCCGGGCTCTTTCAAGACTCTCAAGCAGTGGTTCTCAACCTTCCTAATGCCGTGACCCTTTAGCACAATTTCTCATCTTATGGTGACCCCCCAGCCATGAAATTATTTTCGTTGCTACTTCCTAACTGTCCTTTTGCTACTGTTATGAATCGGGCGACCCCTGTGAATGGGTCGTTTGACCCCCCCAAAGGGGTCACGACCCACAGGTTGAGAACCACTGCTCTAGAAGGAGATAGTCCATTGCTTTTCCCTGACTTCTGATGGTTCCTGTCAATTGTTGGTGTTACTTAGCTTGTAGATGTGTCATTCCCATGCCTGTCTCTGCCTTCACATGTCCATCTTCTTTCTATGTTCCTGTGTCTCTGTCTCTTCTGAGAACCCACTGTCCTCATGTATTCCCTCAGGTTAACCAATGACATCTTCACAGACTGAATTTTCAATCAAGGACACAGAGACACAGGGTGGTAAGTCTTTAATATATCTTGTTGGGGGACACAATTTGGTATCTGAATTGAGCTTCCTGATGCAGCCATAATAAAGGTGGCACCCACCCCTTTGTAAGGGACACAATTCAATCCGCATCGGGTTTAATTTCCCAGTGCTGCCATAATAAAAATGCCACACAGGAGTGGTTTTAAAGAAGAAAAGAAGAATAAGCTGTATCAGTTCCAGGGGAAAATCCTTCCAGTCTCATTCAGCTTCACGCTGGAAAGCTTGGTGTCCTGGGCTTGTACTTCCATCTGCCTCCATTGTCACACAGCCTCTTTCTATCCCCTATGTTGCTGTGTGTGTCTCTCGTTCCCCTTTTTATAAGGAATGGCATAAGATACCATTCAGAAGAGACCCACCGAACTCTGCATGTGCTCATTAGCATAATAAAAAGCCCTCGTTTCAAACAAGGTGATAAACACATTATGTAGTCTCACTAGATATGTAGAACTTCAATATATCTTTTGTGGGAGACACAATTGAACCCATAATTGGACTGCTTTCCAAAATCCATGCTAATGGCTCCCCTTATTGCCAATCTCCTAGGAGTGACAGCACATGAAGTTTCCCTTCTCCTGCATCGACAAGTTTATGTATATAGGTCCATTTGCATGTGTGTTTGTTTGAGTGCACACATGAATATGAGCCCAAGAATGGACACAGAGATGATTTGATTTACAGAATGTGAAATCATTGTATAAAATTGGGGCTTCAGTAAATTCACGAGAATAGATTTTAAAGTTATTTGAAAGCCACCACACATAACATAAAATTTCGCATCACCTAACTAGAATATTTTCACTGAACTCTACTCTCAGAATGATGCAAGTAACTGGGGCCCTTGTTATTATTATTGAGAATTTACTCCAAAAACAACTTCTTGGTTGTCTTTAAATAACCCATTGGACTCTAAACTCTCTGGAGCAGTGGCCAAGACTGAATGCAAATCTCAGCATGCATCACATGGGTCTGGTGCCCATAATAAGATCTTCAGTAGAAGCTGCATCTGTGGAAAGATGACAGAAATGGAATGAATCGTATACAACAACATGTGGCCCACTTGCCTTTCTACCCCTGTACCACTGATCACTAGGAACTGGAGGCTGTCTGGGAGCAGCCATCAGATGCAGCCTTGTAAGCAAATGGAGACTTATTAGGCAGAAAGTTGACTCAGGTATTTCAGAAATTATTTAAACAGATAAAGCTGAGATTGGAGTCTTTCTTCACAATCCATAACACCAGGCTTCATAGGTAGAAACATTCAGTGCATACTTCCTAACTGATTAAGCTTCGGAACTCTGGATCATTCTGTTAGTTAAATCCCTCCATTGCTCAGTGAAAAGCCACCACAATTACTCATCCACACACACATGCATCCTCAGTGCTGCCACTCTCACAGCACACCAGCACATGGTCTTATTTGTGAGCTGGCTGCTAGGTCTAATTCTGAAACTGTAAGCAGCTTTGTACTCTCCAAAGGAAGCCTGATGCTACACTGGATTAAGCATTGGACTGCTAATTGTGAGACCAGCAGGTCAAACTTACTAGTCGCTTTGTAACAGCAAAATGAGGCTGTCTGCTCTTGTACAGATGTACCGTCTCCGAAACGCTATGGAGCTGCTCGACTCGGCACTACAGGGTCTCCATAAATTGCAATCCATTTGACAGTAATTGGGGGAGAGCTGGTTGGTTGGTCGGTTGGCTGGCTGGCTGGCTGGCTGGCTGGCTGGCTGGTTGGTTGGTTGGTTTGGTTGGTTGGTTGGTTGGTTCTCTCCTCAAAGCTTCTTAAACTGTAGGTCAAGACCCCATTGGGAGTTGTGTAACTGAATGCAGGGGGAAGAGGGTGTTTTGAAAAATTTGGCACAGTAAAAGGCCTCTAAAAGTGTAATGACTGAAATTTAATTCAAAATCAAACTTGTAATGAATCGGGAGTATTTTGGGAAGTGCTTGCCCATGTTGTACTTTTCTTGGGGGGAAAGGTGTCATAAGTGGGAAATGCTCATGAAGCCCTGATTTGCTTTACTTCTTGAGGCACTGGCAAAGGATATACCCTCACGATGCCCCTTAACCTAGAAGATCTTGTTAGGCCATACAGTAGCTTAGAGCCGGGAGTAGGGGAAGGAAGGGCACCTAATTCTGGGAATAAGGAATTGACCAACCAAACAACCCCAAAGAAGCTGGGCAAAGAACATCTATGCAGTGACCCGCAAAATCATCACCAAAGAATTTGGGCCAATAATACACAGACATTGACCAGCCAAACAACTCCATAGAAGCCGACGACTCATGGGTTAACACCAAAAACCAACTCCCTGCCATCGAGTCAGTGCTGACTCATAGTGACCATGTAGGACAGGGAGAAGAGCCCCTGCGAGTTTCCAAGGCGGTAACTGTTGATAGGAGCGGAAAGCCTCCGCCTTCTCCTGAAGAGTAGATGATGGTTACCTACTTCGGACCTTCCAGATGACAGCCCAATGGGTGAGTAACAATGACGCCACAGGTTAAGGCAGGGGGGAAAGGATTATAAAAGGGAAATCCACCAGGCAGACAAGATACTCTCCCACCTGCACATTTGGACCTATGCCAACTGTACTAAAGCTTCCCTGGGCTTTGCTGAACCTCTTTATTTTCACTTTCAATAAAGCCCCCAATGCTTTGCTGCTGCTGTATCTCTTGCCTGAATTCTTTTTCTCAAGAGTACCTAGAGTGTAGGATTAGGACCAACTGGAATCCACCGTAATAATATTACTTTAGAGCAAAATCACAGTAATGTTGACCGAGAGAGTCTGACTGACCTGTTCCTACTCACAGACTATGAAAGTACATCAATAATGGATTTATAAAATAAAATTAAGATTATTTAAGCTTCAGCACAGAGATTATTTAAGCTTCATAAACTATAGCTACCGTATGAAGGTAAGATGGGTACAGACCCATGCTAGTGCTTGCCTATCTCCACTGAGACGGCATTGTGAAACACTATCTTGTCACTGAACAAACATGACCTTTGTCAACTTCTCAGTCTATCTTGAATGAGTTGGCTTGCTAAGGCACAAACTCACTGTTCTTTAGTGGGTGAATTTCATGAGAGAAAATATTGTTTGGTGAATTGAGTTGTCCATCCTGAGAGCTGGCGGTGACAGCCATCCTACAAATATACTTACGTTTCACCTCTTCCTGCTCTGTTTTCTTTCTTATTCCTATTTCCTTCTCATTCTCTCCTGGACTTCTTTTGCTTATTGACTAGTTTATTTATCCACCCAGTTTATTGAGCCACCCATCAACCCTTGCATTCATCTCTTGAGTCCTTGCTGTGGTGAAACACCACCCCCAGATTATTTTCACATACTGGTTCCACTCTTAACCAACCAAGGGTGTTTGAGTGCGATATTATTTGGAGAGTGGTCTAGAAATGTAACGTTGTATTATTCCTTCTTACCTGGCAACGTCAATCTGCTGCTGAGCACTCCATGTGCAGACGTCTTAGGCCTTGTATTTTCAAGTGAGAGAAATAAGTGAAAACCTTCCTGAGACCCCTCTTCTCAACTAGGCTTTTGAACAAATTGAGAAATAATAGAGTAATGCTGGTAGTCAGCATATCAGTTGTGATACTGATGAGGCTAAGTGGGAAGGCATAACAGTGTTAGAGCCAAGGGGACCTGCTAAGCAGACCTCAACATCATGCCAACTTTACCCCACTGCCAGAAGTAATTCGAAGCCAAAACCTGCCTCCCTGCACAGACCTTGTCTATGTACAAGCTAAAGCACAGAGTATCAGTAGAGAGCATTCGTTATGGGCAGAATTATCCCTGAAGGGAAGAGGATGGAAAGTGCCGAGCTATTCGTCCCTGAGTCTATGTCCCAGAATGACTAATCAAATATCGAACCTCCCCAGGGTAACAGGGGGTATATGGAGAGACCCAGAGTTACAAGACTCAAGCATTCTTTAAAGAAAGAAGAATCTGAATGGGGAGAATTGTCCTCACTAATCTCCATGGTATGAGGGATGTGTGTGGTTATCATCCTTCTATTTATATAGAATAATAATTTTCCTGAATATAGTATTCTTTCATTTTTATCTATGAGAAATATTGTTATACTTTCTACATAAATGGTAATCTCTGGAGGCTTTTTATGCTTGTAATCAAATCCAGCAGACACAGACTGATCTAGCACACATCATAAATGGAAGGCAAAGAAATGCCTGAGTCTTACACAGCCAAGTGATTTCTTTCTTCTTTTTATTCGTGCTCCACTCTCTAGAATAATCATTCTTGACGACAGTTTTCCCTGATTTTATATAATTTAGGAAAAAAATCAACAACTAGTAGGTCCTAGCACTGTGTAGGGACTGAAGCTATAAAGGTAAATGAAACAATCTCTGCTCCCAACAAGCTCATGGAATCATAAGGCGGTGGCAGGTGGGGTGGGGTGAGGGGAGTATATAATGTGCTACAGGCTTCAGGAGGAAAATGCATAGAAAGCCACCAAAGACAGATGGGGGAACTCATTATCCTTCAGGAAGGAATCAGGTAATGCGACAGAGAGATGCTAACACTGACTCTATGCATAAAGATGGATGGATGGATGGATGGATGGATGGATGGATGGATGGATGGATGGGAGCTCATTTCCATGGTCCAGAGACAGACCTCCCTATGTCCCTCTGTCTGCTCCTGCTCCTCTGTGAGAAGTCTTAGAGCGGTCAATCTAGATTCCATATCCCTCCCCTCTTTTCCCTGCCCTACTTTCATCCTGAGCCCAGGGAACCCAAAAGGCACAGTGAGAATGGAACTAAGTCCTATGTATTTGAGAACCGAGGGCAGCAGAGGGCCAGATAATAGCAGCTATTAACATTTTTATCATTTACTACATGCACAGTATTGAATATCTTTAAAAGTTAGACTGAGTTCGTTTCCATAGTAACTGTAGGAGCTAGATTTTATTAATTCAACTAATGCATACTGTTTAAGCACTATGTGCCCACACTAGGAATAGTGATAAACAAGATAGATCGTGCCTCTGTTCTTATACATGTTTTCCTCTCGTGGACTATCCATAGAGAGTAAAGAAATGTGTCCAAAGACACAAAACTCATTAGTGAAAGAACTAAGATTGGAGCGTTGAGCCTTCTGGCTTCAAGTCCTGCCCTCACAACACTAGGCTGTGCATGTGCTCTCCGGAGCAGCTGCCCCTCGGTTCTGGGGAGTGAGCGAAACCAGCTATGGGGCCAGAGCAAACACTGATCTTAGCAGCTCTGAAGCCCAGACCAACCAGAAAAGCCTATGCCTTTCAACATCGCTCCTGAGGCTACGTCCCAGAATGACTAATCGAATACTGAACTTGCCCAGGGTAACAGGGGGTATATGGAGAGACCCAGAGAAACAGAAGTTGCCAAGGGCTGCTCACAGAGGAGTCCTGGGATGATACAATGAGTTTATGCTCTCAGCTGCTAACCCCGAGTTGGAGATTCAGCTCCACATAATGATACCTTGAATGATTTTTTTTAAAAAATAAGCCAGTGAAAACATTATGGGCACAGTTCTACTTTAATATGCGTGGGGCTTTTATGAATCAGATCAACCCAACAGCTGTTCATTTGGTTTGATTGTTTTGACTCTTGGTCAACATTTGCAGCTTGGGGAGGGGATAGAAGCAGAAAACCAAAATCCATTACCATTGAGTCAACTCTAACCCACCGGGAAACTAGAGGACCGAGTACAACTGCCCCATTGGGTTTACACAGTAAAAAGAGAAAGAGGTGACAAAGCCAGAGGAGAGGAGGGCACAGCAATACCTGGACCCTCTCCCCCAGCCTCAGTCACCCTATGTTCAGACAATTGTCTCTTTTCCAAAGACTATCTTCCTGGCAGAGCATCATTTCAAGCCCAGAGGGTCTAACCCTGATAGACACCGAAATCAAACAC
Source organism: Echinops telfairi (assembly GCF_000313985.2). Classification (NCBI taxonomy): domain Eukaryota; kingdom Metazoa; phylum Chordata; class Mammalia; order Afrosoricida; family Tenrecidae; genus Echinops; species Echinops telfairi. The sequence continues at coordinate 40,499,610 of NW_022111368.1, forward strand.
AGTGCAAAGCAAGTTCAGTGCGTCCCTCTTCTCTGTCCCATATGCAGTTTGAAACCCCCCAAAATTAAAACCAAATGCTTTCTCATCAAGTTAACACTGCCTCCTAATGATCCCATAGAACAGGGTAGAACTGGCCCAGAGAGATTCTAAAGCTGAAATCTTTATGGGCATCGATTGGCACATCTTTTTTCATGAAGAGTGGCAGGTGAGTTCAAACTGGCTAGCCTCCATTTAGCAGTTAAGTGCTTCATCGCTGTGCAACCAGAGCTCCTTGGGAAGTTTAAAACTATTCCTATCTTATGCATTGGGGCAATCATTTGCTAATTGTATTTTGTCAATTATAGCACCAAACCAAAAAGCCGATAGCCCTTGTTATCAAGTCAATTCCGACTCACAGCAGCATTGTAAGGACAGATTAGAAGTGCCCCACAGGGCTTCCAGGTATGTGCAATGTGGCAGACTGCCACCTCTTTGCCCTGCAGACAGCAGGGTTAGCAGCTGAAGGCTTTAACCACTGTGGGACCAGGGCTCCTTAATCATAGCACAGGGGTCTTGACCTAGCTGCATATTAGCATCACCTGGGAGCCGTTCATACCAAAGCCAGGGATCTGCCCTCGGAGATTCTGATTCAATTGGTCAGGGCTGTGCAGGGAGGGAATCTGGACGTTTGTGATGATGCCCAGGTGATTCCACAGTCTGACCTGGGCGTCTCCAGGAAATGTGTGCGGATTCCTGGAAGACCAAAAGGAGCGCGTGATCTGAGCAGACCAGGCTCAGGGCCCCTTAGCCCAGCTTGAACCTGAACATCCCCGCTTGTATCTTGTTTATATATTGAGTCTCTGCCCTAGATTTCCATCAATGAGAGAGCTCTGCTGCTAAGGAAAGACTCACACTGGGAAACTACTGTCTTAAGGTTCTTACTTAGCTAGAAAGAGTCCGTGGAGTTTTATATTTAAAAAAAAAAAAAACACAAAAAAAGCTTTTTCTCAGTATCATTTTCAGATCTTATACCTACTGGCACTTGGGTTTCTGGAGTTATTTTATGTTACTGCTAAAAACAAAAAAGTTGTGTTTGTGTGTTCTGTTTGAATTATTAAGAAAACAATGTAACCTATGTTTCACAGAAGGCCATAAACCTAGTATTTACTAGCCTTTACACACTCATTCAATGCTCCTTTATCATCTAATGATTGGAGGATGGAGGTTGGTGCAAATAGTTCTCACAGTAGGCTGCTAACCAAGAGGTTAGCAGTTCAAGACGACAGAGGCACCTCAGAAGAAAGGTGTGGTCCTCCACTCAAGTACTCCCTCAATGCAAGGACACTTTGTTCTATTAAGCTGGCATTCCATGATATGCTCACCTTCCCGACATGATCACTGAAGACAAAGCGGGTGAATAAGCAAATGTGCTGAAGAAAGCTGATGGTGCCCGGCTATCAAAAGATATAGGGTCTGGGGTCTTAAAAGCTTGAAGGTAAACAAACAAACAAAGCCCACATGGAAGAAGCACACCAGCTTGTGTGACTACGAGGTGTTGAAGGGATGAGTTATCAGGCATCAAAGAACAAAAAAATCATATCATTGTGAATGAGGGGGAGTGTGGGGTGGGGACCCAAAGTTCATCTGTATGCAACTGGACATCTCCTTAAGGAAGGGTTGCAGGGGGGAGATGAGCCAGTCAGGGTGCAGTGTAGCAACGATGAAACATACAACTTCCCTCTAGTTCCTAAATGCTTCCTTCCCCCCACCCCCCACTATCATGACCCCAATTCTACCTTACAAATCTGGCTAGGTCAGAGGATGTACACTGGTACAGACAGGAACTGGAAACACAGGGAATCCAGGATGGATGACCCCTTCAGGAACAGTGGCGTGAGTGGTGATATGGGAGGGTGGAGGCAGGGTGGGTTGGAAAGAGGGAACCAATTACAAGGATCTACATATAACCTCCTCCCTGGGGTCAGACAACAGAAAAGTTGGTGAAGGGAGATGTCGGACAGTGTAAGATATGACAATAATAATTTATAAATTATCAAAGGTTGATGAGGGAGGGGGGTGTGGGGATGGAGGAGGGAAAATGAGAAGCTGATGCCAGGGACTTATATGGAGAGCAAATGTTTTGAGAATGATGAGGGTAACGAATGTGCAAATGTGCTTTATACAATTGATGCATGTATGGATTGATAAGAGTTGCTTGAGCCCCCCACAAAATGATTTTCTTTAAAAAATAAAGATTACAACCATAATATGTAACAAATATAACAACCATGATAAAAAAATGTAACAAATATAACAACCATGATTTTAAAAAGAAGAAGAAAGGCCTGGTGATTGTACTTTCAAAACCCTGCCCAGTGGAAAGCTCATGGAGTGCACCTGAGGTCCCACCATGGGTGGCTTCCATGCATCTGTATTTGTCCACTGGTCCCTTTTTGGAGCCCTTCACCCTCTGTGTGTCAGTGGAGCAGAAGCTCAGAGAGAGAGAGAGATTCTTTTTCCTCATTGTGATGGTCCCTTTCCCACTGTGATGCTGGGTTGTTTTTTTTCCCCTTTGCAACGAGTGTCTTTCCCTTCACACAATAATTGTTTTTTAATAAAGTCAATCTTAGCATTGTCTCATACAACTTTTTCTTTGCCATAACCCATTGAATGTGCCTAGAAGTTAGCTTGAAGAGACTTTCTGGGCCAATCACTGTCTGAATACACACTTCCAGACCGTCCAAGCTTAAATGGTATCCCAATAGACCACACAATCGGATTTTTAAGGCCAGAGGTTGGTGTTAATGTAGAAGGTCACCATCTATTCATCTAAGGAATATGTCAGGAAAATGCATAATAAGTCTATTAACTGCTGGGATGTAAATGAGACTATCAAATGCAATTTAAAATCCAGGAGAACGACCCCTTTTTCCTAAACATTGCCTTTTCTTTCTCCTTTTGAAGACTCAGTAAAAATGGTTTCCCATCTCCTAGGATATAATCACAAATTTCAAACAAATTAGGTGAAAATTAATGAGGTTTTTGCTCTCTCTCACTCTATATAAATGGCTACATGAAAGCTATAAACAGCTCTTCCCTTGGCCAATCATCTCCAGCAGGAATTTCAGGCTCATAACTTTCATTCCATCGGGTTCATCTCCCTGAATAAAAGCTTGTTTATAAAGCAGCATTTAGTACATTTTTCTCTTATTAGGGAAAAAAAAAGTGGTATGCCTACTTCAAAGAGGAAGGGGATGGTGTTGAGAAAAATGCAAAGGCACAAAGCAACAAGCCAAAATTGTCCAGAAATTACTAACTAGTAAGACAAATATTAGCAATGTCAGGTCTTCTCTCCTGGCCTTACACATTAGATGATATTTAGGGATGACTCGGGGCTCTTGTGAAGAACCTGAACTGCTGCACATCAGGGTGAAGGTCCACAGTGACGGCCAGGGCTAAGATAGAAGACACTCTCCGGATATGGAACTGGCAAGAGCAGAAATGAATGGTGCCATAAAGGTCCCATGTCTTTCATTAACGCTTAAAGCCAGGAATTTATTTATAAGGAGATTCTAAATGCCAGGCCAGTCTCACCTGGCTGCCCTTGATAGATGTAGCCTGTTTATCATCTTAATGAAGAGAGAGATTCCATGTGCCACAAAGACTTTTCTCCTCCTCGGAATAGAAGGGGATGGAGTAGAAGTAAAAGCATTTCACAAATCAGGAGCTGAGCTAAGGCGAACCCTGAAATCGTGGCTTTGCTTGAGGGAGGGCAGAAAAAGTTAAGCGCTGAACCACTAGCTGAAAGGTTGGCAGTTTGAACCCGCCAGAACCACGATGGGAAAAGATGACTGACCATCTGCTTCCAAAGGTCACAGCTGTGAAAACCCTACCCAGCACTCTGTACCAGGAGGTTCCCAGGGGTTGGAATCGACTCCGTGGCAACTGGTTTGGTTTGGATTGAAGGGTATCAGTCTAAAGTTAGCGTCAAAGCAGTGACTCCATCACACAGTGAGAAACCAGACTCACTGCCAGCTAACCAATGCTGCCTCTCTCACCGCACACCCCTGGGGTTTCTGAGAAGGCACCAGGTCACAGCACTGGAAAGCCCAGGCTCGCTCCTGTGGCGCTGTTCGTGGTCCTGAACTGTGCACCACGTGGAGCACAGCCCAACTCCTAACCACCCACAGGGCTCATTAAGGGGATGCCTAATTCGACCACCCTGCTGAGAATTTCCTTAGCTACCCTAATTATACAGACTCAGAATTAACAAATCAACAAGATTCCCCAGGTGGTTCTTATGTATAAGAATCATCTAGATTCCAACTCAGAGAGACCCTTTTTTCTGAGACTAAATCTTTTATGAGAACAGGTAGCTTCATCCTTCTCCCAAGGAGCCATTCCTGGATTTGAACTTCTACCTTGCAGTTAGCACCAAGGATAACCAAGTTTGCCCTAATCCTTGCACAATTTCACAACTCAGGCTCTAAAGCCAGGCAGCCCTGGATGTTGTATTCCTAGTTCCACCACTTAGCAGCTGTGTGAATTTGGGCAAGTAATTTAACTAATCTGAAGCTGTTTCCTCACAACCATTATAAGGTTGTTCCAAAAAACCAGATCATCTCATGCAAGTGAAGTGTTTTTTGTACACTATTTAGCTCAGAACCCACATTCAATATATGACGGTCATTCTTTCTATTCAAGTCCCACCTTAACAATCTCCTGAAATCTGTCTGTGATTCCGAGTATTGATCATCCAGCCCTCTGAAATAGGGGCTCACTCTCTTTCCTTTTCAACTGGACCCTCTGCTGAGGCAACTCCACCTTCCTGCCTCCGTGGGCCCCC
>NW_022111368.1:40504534-40518737 GCF_000313985.2 Echinops telfairi
GCTTAGTCCTCTGCTGCCATCTCCTGGCTGTGACTCACCTAACACGCAACACCTTGTAGACCAACAGTCGATGTGATGCTTTGAGGGCTGAAGCCCATTTGCATATGCAAAGGACCCTAGCAAGATGGGTAGCCATTGAGGCTGTTCATTGGGTCTGAGGACCAAGAGCAGGGGTCCCTGAGTAGGACAATCCAAAGTGACACAGAAGAGAATGGAAACAAGAAAACAGGAGCAGTACACACGTGGCACCTGATCTTCAGGTAGGATCCAGCTTCAGCTGACCTTACGCCCAGGTTGGCCAGTGCACTTCTCAGCTGGGCCTGAGGACATCTGTGGGGAGATATTTTTGAAGACGCCTGATGGCTCGGGGCCTATCCTTTGAAGACTCTTGCAGCAGCTGCTAAAACAGGATCAGGAAAAGGGGTGGGGGTGGGGTGTTGACACACATATAGTTGTGATGGAATCCCCCCCCAACCAACCAATTCTGGCTGAGACTAGCCCCACTCAGCATGTATGTGCTAGATTCGGCTCATCACTGCCCTCTTGAGACGCTCTGCCGCAAGACACAGCTTTCAACTTCTCCAGGCACTCAGCTAAAATCGGCGTCATAGTTGCACCATCTCCATGTTAGATGGCAGGGCGAGGCTTGTTCGCCACAGGTGCCCTCTCCTCTCTTCTCTAGCAGAAATAAGCAAAGGCAAGGGAGAAGTTCAACAAAAGATTAGGACAAAATTTAGGCATGGGCAGAGAAATATAGACTCTACATAGGGAGAACCGGGGAACCAGGTGTCTACCAACTTTCATCTTCCCTTTAGCCACACATGAGCTCGGGAAAATCTTACTTCTTTAAACTAAGGCATTCCCTAATAATAACATATTTTATAAAACATATCACCATTTGGCATATCTTTTATATTTGTTAATTCGCATGCATTTGGCATCTTGCAACAATCCCCTTAGGTTGCTACAGTAAACACCGTTTATTCACTGTCAAGACAATGGCACCCCGGAGATATTAAATGACTTGCCCCAAACTGCAGAGTCTGTGTTCAAAGATACAAACATTAACAGGCTATATAGTTACTCACCAGGAGCCCCCGGTAGCACTAATAGTTAAGCATTCAACTGTTAACAGATGTCCAGAGACACCGTGGATAAAAAGACCCAGTGACCTGCTCCCCAAATCTGCCATTGAAACCCCTATGGACACACCTGGAGTCACCACTAGCAGGAGTTGATGGCAGCTGGTTTGGTTTAGTGTCTTCATTACTTGACCAGCTTGTAGGATTCTGAGCAAGGTCTTGAAGAAAGGGGATATGGTCTGCAAAGGAGGTAGACACAATGAATGTCAATGAGGGTGAAGAGAGCAAAGTTACAAAATGAAATGATTCTTGGGACAAATGGGCCGATTCTGGCATGAGTGGGCAGTCGAAAAGAGCAGCAGTCCTGGGTGCCTGGGCAGAGGTGACAGGAAGCTGCGGATTAACTAACAACTCATTGACTTCATAATGTTTCTCCTCATATAAATCCAAAGATGCCCAGGTGCATGATGGGAAAATCCTTTCTCAATACTAAAAACTGTCTGAGGAAAACAAAGCAAAGCCAAAAAGTAAAAATGAAAACTTGAACTGGGTTTTAGCAATTTTTGTGGTATTCCAATTTACTTTAGCAGCAAAGAAACTTTTCTTTGTGAACTCTGAGTCTTAAAAGGCAGCTTTGTTTTTCATGCTTGGTATCGATTTGGATTCTCAGGAGGATTTTTTGACATTCTCTCCATACCTTCTCTGATTAATCCAGCAAGTCCAGCTGGCCCTCAATTACCAACATGGAGAGAGGTACAGAGAATGCAGAGTCTCCTCTTAGGTAGCGAATCTCTTCCTGGTGGAGCTAAAGGCCAAACTTCTTCCAACATCCTAGGTGTCCTAGCTTGGAGAAGGATTCTCTGATGAGAGAAATTTTGGGATTTCAGTGTCCTCTGCTTCCTGACGGGTGAAATTCCTCATGAGGCAGCCTTTCTGTCGCAGCGGGAGGACTGGATCAGCCATCAGAAGATCCCAAGTTCACAAATTGACCCTGGCCATCACTGATTAGATGACTCTGCCACCTCCCTCATTGCCTCTGTTCCTACATCTGTAAAGTGAGATTTTAAAGGCCCACTAAACTGTCTTTCATGTTCAGTCCTATGATTGATTGATGATCCCTTGGATGGTATAAAGAATTTGTGCTCCACTATTCCTGTAAAAGGACCCCTGGTAGCATAGTGGCTACGTGTTGAGCTCCTAACCACAAAGTCTGCAGTTCAGAACCACTAGCCACTCTGAGGGGAAACGATGAGGCCTTCTACTCCTGTAAAGATTTCCAATCTTCATGACGATCTTTTCTTTCTTTCTCACTATTTGTATTTTTATCTTTGTATTATTATTATTTTATCCTTATCATTTTATTTTGTTTCTGGTTTTTAGTGTTTCTCTTGGGTTTTCCAGTTTGCAAAGCACAGAAGGGGTAGATGCATAGAGATAAAAACTGATGCAGGGGTTTATAGGGGAGGTGGAGGTGGGGAGTGGGAGATAGGCAGGGTGAGGGGTTGGGGGAATGAACAAGGTATGAGGGAGGGGGGGTGGGAGCAATAGAACTGATGGTGATGACACAACTCATTTTTAAAGTGATTTAACCATGGGGTAAAAAAAAGAAAGTGTTCTAAAACTGATTGTGGTCATGATTGTACAACTCTTCTTGATATGATTGAACTATTGAATTGTGTGATATGTGGATTAAGTGCTAATAAAACTGTTTTTTTAAAAAGAGTTACACTGGAAACACAGGGAATCCAGGGAAGATGATCCCTTCAGGACCAGTGGTGTGAGTGGTGATACTAGGAGGGTAGGAGAACCGATTACAAGGATCTACATGTGACCTCCTCCCTGGGGGATGGACAACAGAAAAGTGGGTGAAGGGAGACATCGGACAGGGCAAGATATGACAAAATAATAATTTATCAATGATCAAGGGTTCATGAGGAAGGGGGGAGCAGGGAGGGAGGGGAAAGAATGAGGAACTGATGCCAGGGGGTTAAGTGGAGAGCAACTGTTTTGAGAATGATGAGGGCAATGAATGTACAAATGTGTTTTACACATTGACGTATGTATGGATTGTGATAAGAATTATATGTGCCCCTAATGAAATGATTTTTTTAAAAAAAGAGTTGCAATCTCAGAAAATCACAGGGCAGTTCTACCCTGTCCTATAGGCCCACTGAGTCAGAATTGACTCAATGGCTATGAGTTTGGTTTATTAACATCAATGCTCGTGTTTCAAACCCACCTGGCAACATCGCAAAAGAAAGGCCTAAGGCACCTGCTTCTGAAACCCTCATAGCCAAGAACATCCCAGGGAACTCTTCACCTGTGTAACACTTGGGGTAGCCATTGAGTTGGGGTTGACAGCCACCGGTTTGGTTTTTTATTTCATGTAACAAGGTAGGTGAAAGGGCCTGGTGATCCATTTTTTAAAACCAGGCAGTGAAGACTCACCGGATCACAGTCTGCCAGCCGTCCTGGCAAGGCCGCAGGCCTGGCCTGCATTCTGTTCCATTGTGCTGGGGGTCACCGTGAGTCAGGGACCGACAGGATGGGAGCTAGCAGCATAGCTGTTTGAAGCCTTCCATTCTTTCATGCTCACTTGACATGGTGTTTAGATCCTCGGGCATTGAATGTGAGGAAGCAGGGGCTTGCCAGATGGCTCCTCTGATGCTTCAGAAATGTCTGTTGTCCCAAAAGGCCTACACTGATTCCACTTACAGTCCGATATTTTCACAATTTGGTTCCTGAAAGCTCAAAACTGGTCCTTTTGGGTTGGGTTCAGACATCTGGCTGGCAGAACATCTCAGAAAGGCGTGCTCCCTGAGTGCTCTGCTTGAATTGGTAGGGCCTGGAGACTGATTATGTTGACTTACATGACAAATCCAGGGAAGCTTACATGACAAAGGAACAAGTCACAGAAGGAAGAAGCCCAGATGCAAGAGTCTCCTTGTCAGTTGTTTCCTCTCCCTTTGCCGAAAACAGAGTGGCTGTCTGCACCGGTGTGAGAAGGGCACCAGACAAATATGCCGAGCATGCTTCCTCCAGAGCACACCCTCCTCCGCGGCTCCAGTCCTGCTCCTGGACCCCGCCCCACCTCTCCCGCCCAGGCCTCCTTCTCTGTTTACCATGGGACCTAAGGGTGAGTGGGAATAGAAGGGTCAAGTGCAGGGCACCCGGGAGGTATCACCTTCAAGAGGACAAAGCAAAGGACCTCTAATTCATGAACTGAGTTTTAAGATCAGCTGGAACAAAGCATTTAACCTGAATTTTCTCAAGTTGCATGGACAAAAATACCTATCACAATATTCTGGTGTTAGTCTGTGTGATCACGAGGTGCTGAAGGGAACAGTTATCAGTCATCAAATAACAAAAAATCATCTGATTGTGTGCTCACCTCCCTGATATGATCGCTGAAGACAAATGGGTGCATAAGCAAATGTGGCTACGAAAGCTGATGGTGACTGGCTATCAAAAGATATAGCGTCTGGGGTCTTAAAGGCTTGAAGGTAAACAAGAGGCCATCTAGTTCAGAAGCAACACAGCCCACATGGAAGAAGCACACCAGTCTGTGCGATCACGAGGTGTCAAAAGGATCAGGTATCAGGCATCATCAGAACAAAAAAAATCTTATCATAGTGAATGAGGTGGGGAGTGTGGAGTGGAGACCCAAAGCCCATTTGTAGGCCACTGGACATCCTCTTACAGAAGGGTCTCAGGGAGGTGACCAGCCAGTCAGGGTGCGATGTAGCAACCATGAAACATACAACTTTCCTCTAGTTCCTAAATTCTTCCTCCTCCCCCGCCTGTCATGATCCAAATTCTACCTTGCAAGTCTGGCTAGACCAGAGGATGTACACTGTACAGATAGGAACTGGAAACACAGGGAATCTATGGCAACGACCCCTTCAGGACCAGTGGTGTGAGTGGTGATACTGGGAGCATAGAGGGAGAGTGGGTTGAAAAGGGGGGACCGATTACAAGGATCTACATGTGACCTCCTCCCTGGGGGATGGACAACAGAAAAGTGGATGAAGGGAGATGTCTGACAGAGCAAGATATGACAAAATAATAATTTATAAATGATCAAGGGTTCATGAGGGAGGGGGAAGCGGAGAGGGAGGGGGAAAATCATGAGCTAATGCCAGGGGCTTAGATGGAGAGCAAATGTTTTGAGAATGATGAGGGCAATGAATGTACAAATGTACTTTACACAATTGATGTATGTATGGATTGTGATAAGAGTTGTATGAGCCCCTAATAAAACAATTTTTAAAAAAAGAATGAAAGAAAACAGCAATGCTACACACACACCAAAAAAATATTCTGGTGTTTTCCTGCCTTGTCTCAGACCCTAAAGGCCACCCAGCCTGTGTCTGGCATGCAGAAATAATGTCATAAGTGTTCACTGAGCAAACCTCATATGTTGTCTATGGACAGCTCAACTCACAATGGAGAGGAAAAACTTGCAGTTCCCCTCTTCAAGAGCATCTTCCTCGAAAGCCAAAAAACCAAATCCAGATTGCACATTTGGGAAGTGATGTAGGTCCTTAAGTCGAGTCTCATCTTTCCTTCTTTCAAGGGATGGAACGTCCAGAAGATTACTGCATCTTCCTGAGCAAAAGAAGGGTCCTTAGACCTTAGACTTACTTCAACACTGCTCAGCTGAGAGAAAGCCCCCGCTCCCCCCATCACCATCCATGGTCGCAGGACTTATACTATAAAGGTGCCACACCTCGGGACTCTCAAGCACATAGTAAACCAAAGACCACAAGGATTTGCTTTTAGGTAAAGGGGGAAGAGACAGAAATTCCAGCTCCTCTCCCCAAAATCTCAGGAACCAGCAACTTTCTCCTCCGTTCATTTGGTTGTGCTCGATTTTAAGTCAGGGAAAACAGAACACCAGGATCACTCCTTGAATACTCCTCAACCATGCAAGTCTAACGGCCCTGCTTCAGAGGACAGCAGGAGAGTCTGGATGATTTCACAGAAAGCCCTGCGATGGAGGAGGAGACTCCACTGTCTCGTCTGATGCAGAGATGGGGAACGCCCAGCTTCCTGTGTACAGGCCTGCAGAATTATGCTACCAGCTAATATCACCTGCCTCGCCAATGAGGAAGAAGCAGGTGCAGCCATCACATTCGGAGAAAGTTAAGTAAATGTTAGACCAAATATAGCAGGCTAATTTTTAAGTTGAAAATCTGGGCCCACGCACCCTGTTATAAATATCCAAATGTCCCATGGTTGAAGAAAGGTTCTCACCCCTAGGGAACTTCCTTTCTTCAGGAGAGAAGGTGGTGGTGCTGTTGGCTCAAACCCATCAGCCACTGCTTGGGAGACAGGTAAGACTCTCTGTTCCTGTGACAAGATGCAAAGCTTCGAAACCCCATCCTAAGTCAGAATCAGCTCAATGGCAGGAGGGATTTGATGTTTTGTTTGGGGGTCTTCTGAAGCAACCTGCACTATTTCCATTTACTTCTTTTAATCTCAACTGGCCTGCTGTCTGAATCACTAAAGCTAGATGGAGTTATCTTCTTTACCCTTCTTTGCCTTGGCCTGAAAAACTCTTATTTCCCCACGAGCCCTTTGAAACTTTTCCTTTTTTGGTGGGTGCCAAACCCATCATAGAACTCACTCCCTTGCTCCCACACTCACTGCCATCAAGTCAGGGTTGACTCAGAGCTGCCCAGAAGACAGGGCAGAATGGTCCCTGTGGATTTCCAAGGCCATAACTGTTCACAGGAGTAGAAAACTCCATCTTTCTCTCATAATGGAGAAGTGCCCAATAAAAAATGCTAGCCATATAATGTGTAATTGTACATTTTCTAGTAGCTGGATTTTTTTAAAGTAAAATGAGTCATAGGAACCTTATATTAATAATGAATTTTATTTTACCCAAAATATCCAAAATATCATCAGTCCAACAAATAATTAATTCTTTAGGATTGATGAAATACTTTAGATTGTGTTTTGAAAGGAAGACTCAAAAATACAGTGTGCTTTATATCAATCACAATCACCAGATCACATATCAATTCAGACAAACCATATTTGGGGTGCTCAGGGGCCAATGGGACCAGTGGTGCCTAACTGTACAGTGCAACCCAGACACAAGGCTTAGTATATGTGTGTTTAAATGTCTAACTGCCAAGTTACAATGGAACTCCTTCAGAGCAAGGACCACGAGCACATGTTATTGTTAGGTGCCTTTCCATCACTTCCGATTCATAGTGACCCTAGGTACCACAGAACTACACCCTGCCTAGTCCTGCACCATCCTCATGATTGCCACGTTTGAGCCCAATGTTATAGCCTTTACATCAATCCATGTCCATGAGGGTCTTTTTCACGAGTACAATGTCCTTCTCCAGAGATTGCTTTCTCCTAATAAAATGTCAAAACTAAGGGAGACAAAGTCTCTCCATCCTACCTTCCACAAAGCCTTCTGACTATGTTTATAGGAGATATTTGGTAGTTTCTCCTAGAAAGCCATGGGATATACAATATTACTCACCAACATCATCATTTTATGGCATAAATTCTTCTCTGCACTTCTTTATTCATCATCCAGCCTCCAAATGCACATGAAGAGATTGACAAGACCATGCCATGGGCCAGGCACTCCTTTGTTCTCAAAGTAACCCCCTGACTTTTTAACACTTTAAAGAGATCTTCTGCAGCAAATCTGCCCAAAGCATCATCTGATTCCTTGTCGATGATTACAGAACAAGTAACATTCAATCCATGACAGTTTCAATGTTTTCTCTATTTATAATGATATCATGTATTATTTTCTTGATGCCATCTAACAGCTCATCTGATCTTTGGGTTTTGATAAATGGAGTGTTCAGTACAATCAATTTATTCTTTAAAAAAACATTTTCTTGGATTAAAGATAGTATATCATTCCATAGTTCAGTCACATCAAACAGTCTTGTACAATTGCCACCACAATCAATTTCAAAACATGATCTTCATTCTTGAACTCCTTGATATTAGGTTGTACCCTCCCTCCTCACTTGTAGCCCCCAAGAAGCCTTGTTCTACTTGCTGTCTCTATAGATCCATCAATCCTGGGTTTCATATACTGAGAAACATGTAACAAAAATTCAAGAGGGCTACTCACAGTGACAAAATACATTAGAAATAAATCCCAATATGAATGAGAAAGAATGTTGAAAACCAAATCAGGTCCAATGTGTATCAGAGGAGGGATCAAGGGAGAAAGGTTTAACAATTCAAGTCAGGTTTATCATTTTGATCTCCTATAATCATCTCTCTGATACTCTCTATTGGTAACAGTCTCTAAATTCAGATTGGGATATATTCAAGGTCATACTTTTACTATTGTGAAATTTGCTTTCATTTATGTGAGCTTCAACTTGAAACTGCATACAAGCAATTGATGGTCTGTTTCACAATCAGTCTCTGATTTTGTTCTAACTGATGATAATGAACTTTGTCTTTTTCCATACTGGGCCATAGGTGCCATTGAGCCAGCTCCAACCCATGCACAACAGAATGAAATGAGGAGGTTTTCCCATTTCTTCGTGATCATGTAGTTAGGTAGTCATTTCTTCTCATGTTTAAAGCAGCCTATTCTCTCCTGAAGTCTACACGACTTTCTCTTCACTGGAATGTCTTATATTTAAAGATTCTAAACTTTCCCATCTATTTACTTCATAATTGTTTTCACTGTGTATTGACATCTCTGGTTCCCTAATGTCAGTTTTGTGTGTTTCACTGAGGGTACTTTTATACAATGGTTGGCATCTGGGTGTTGTTGTCTTGTATTTTGATTTCAATTTGACGATGCTGTTTTTGTTAATTCTCTACCCTAAGTACTCTTTTAGTGTTTCTATTAAAGCTGGTCTAGAATTTACAAATTCCTTTTATTTCTCTTTATATGGAAATTCCCTTATTTCACTCTCATATTTGAGGCACAGTTTTGCAGGATATGATTTTTTGGATAGCCTTGAGAATTTCAGAACACTTCATTGCACTCATGTGGAACCTGTACAAGAACAAAAGGCAGTTGTGGGAACAGAACAAAGGGATATTGCATGGTTTAAAATCAGGAAAGTTGTGCATCAGGGTTGTATCACCCCACCATACTTATTCAATCTGTAGCTGAGCAAATCATCAGAGAAGCTGGTTTGTATGAAGAATAATGTGGGCAGAGGACTGGAGGAGGGCTTATTAGCAACCCACAATAAGCAGATGGCACAACCTTGCTTGCTGACCATGAGGAGGTCCTGAAGCACTTGTTAATAAGGATCAACGATTGCAGCCTTCCATATGGATTACAACTCTTACAACTTTAAAGAAAACAAAAATCCTCACAAATGAACCAGTAGGTAACATCACAATTGTCAAGAACTTTATCTTGCTCGGCTCCACAATCAATGCTCAAGGAAGCAGCAGTCAAGAGATCGAACGACACATGGCACTGGGACAATCTGCTGCACTTGACCTCGTCCAAGTTCTGACAAACAAGGATGTTACTTTGAGGACTGATCCACCTGACCCCAGCCATGCCTCATTCTATTGCCTCCTATGCGTCTGAAAGTGAGACATGGGATAAGGTAGACTGAAAAAAAATCAAGCCATTTGAACTTTGGTGATGGTGAAGAATAGGGAAATAGGGAGTACCAGGGACTGCCAAAAGAACCAACAGGTCTGTCTTGGAAGAAGTACAGCCTGAGTGCTCCTTAGGGGCAAGGACGGCAACAGGTTGTCTCACTTACTTTGGACGTGTTATCAGGAGAGACGACTCCCTGGAGAAGGATGTCATGTTTGGTCAGTGGAGGGGCAGCAAAAGAGAAGAAGACCCTCAACAAGATGGACTGACCCAGTGTCTGCAGCAATGGACTCGCACAGAACACTGGTGAGGATGGGGTGGGCCTGGGGGGTTCCTTCTGATTTGCATCGGGTCACCATGAGTTGGAACTAACTTGATGGCACCTCACAACAGGACTCTTGGTTGGAAATATGTTTTCTTTCAGAGTCATAACCCGTATGGCAAACTATTGTCTTCTTGCCTACAAGGGTTCTGTTGAGAAATAAGAGCGCAATCATTTTACTTTGTCTTTCTTGGTAACTTTTTATGGTCCCAAGGTGATTTCAGTATTCTTTCCTTTATCTTTGGTTTCGGAACGTTTGATTATGACATACCACAATTGATATGACCTTATTTTGGAATCTACCCTAGCGTTTTGAATGTTTGTCCTCTCACCATTCATGATGTTAGGGAAGTTTTCTTCCAACAGCTCTTGGACGATTTTCTCTGTGCTTTTTGTTTCTTCCGTTCTGGAGTTCCTATCACACATGTTATTCCTCTTGATAATAACCCACATGATGCCTAGCCTTTCTTGGAATTTCTTTGTTGTTATTGTTCTCTTTTGGACTGTTCCTCTAGTAGATTGGTTTGGGAGCTTTGTTTTCAGGCTCTCTAGTTCAACCTCCCATTGCTTCCATTCTAGCGCTTTTCTCTTTTAAAGCAGTATCGAGTCCTAACATTTTAGTATTCATTTTCTGAATTTGTATACACGCTTATTGGGTGGTTTCAAACTTTTCACTTATTTTGTCAGATTTTTATTGTAGCTTTTTAAAAATCCTTCTAAAGTATTTGGCTGTAGCTTTCCATCTTCTTCTCTCCATCTATTGGAAGCACCTAAGAAACATCTGGATTCATTTTTCAGTAGTCAGAATGTCTTTTTTTCCCTTAGAAAGATCTTTTGGCTCTGTACACTGATTATTTATTTGCACTATTCTCTCTTGTTTCTTTTTCTCTCTTCTCTTGTTTTTTTTTTTTCATATAAACTGAAAGTGTCTGTTGTCTCTTGGGATTTTTTTATTTGTTTATTTAATGATCAGGTGGTCCTGAAGTGACCCTTTTCCAATACAGATAGCTGTTGGAGGTGCAGGGGTTAATTATTTGTTTGAGATGTTAATTATTTGTGTTATGTCGAGTGAGAAAGGAATTTTTTTAAAGGACAAAACAATGAGAAGTCGAGCATG
The DNA here is from genome assembly GCF_000313985.2 of Echinops telfairi. Lineage (NCBI taxonomy): Eukaryota > Metazoa > Chordata > Mammalia > Afrosoricida > Tenrecidae > Echinops > Echinops telfairi. The sequence goes on from NW_022111368.1 coordinate 40,515,631, forward strand.
CAAAAACAAAACTGGAACCAGTAGCTACTTTCTCTTTGTCAGGTGGCATTGTATGGTTATTAAGGTTCTGCCCCCGGGATGCACATGCTACATAAAGTTGGAGGCTGGTGATTTCTCTGGTCCCCACAGTGTTGTGGGGAATTAGAGCTGATTCTCCTTCTCTTGTGCAGCCACCAATATATCTCTGTGCTGGTAATTTATCAAAAACAAGCAAACCAAAGCCAGAACAAGCAGTTGATTTTTATCAAGGCCACACTACACTCAGCCACTCCCAAATTATTTCAGTCTGTGTACGCTGATGAGAACTGCACATGGCAGGGTTGTAGCCAGCACCATTGGGTGTATGAGGGTATGGACTAGCAAATTATCTTGTGGGGAATTAGAGGTGATATTTCCCCTTTTGTGTTAGCCTCTTGTGCTGTCTCAACTGATCTGACCCTTCTCTCAGACTGTTTTCCATATCCAACAGCATAATGTTAGGTGGCATTGAATGAGTCTATTCTCATTCACAGAGACCCGATGAGAAAGAAGACAACTTCCCCATAGAGTTTCCTAGGCTGTAATCTTTAAAGGGCGGATGACCAGTTTTTCCTCCCACAGAACCACTGAGTGGATTCAAAATGCTAGCCTTTCAGTTAGCAACCAAGCACTTAACACTGTACCACCAAGCCTCCTTCCTGTTTACAGGTGAGTTTACCTGAATTAGTAGGTAGCAGCTGTAATACGTTAGAAAGCATGCTAGGATTAAGAATGAGTTTGAATCCTGAATTATGTAACGTTACATATCTCTCCAGAGTTTTTCTTCTTCTTTTTAATATCAAATGAAGTACTCTATGTGGTCTTATGCAGCAGAATGCCTGGCATATGCTTGAGATTCCATAAGTGCTTCCACTTTGCTGCCTGGTCACAAGTATGTTTGGGTGTTCATGCCTGCATGTTGCTGACTGGCCATGAGTTAACTCGTGTTTGCATTTGCACCAGTTTATGCAGTTTTAAGCCTGGAAGCAATGTATGTGGTTATAGGAGTGTTCTAGACTGTATTCTTAGTTATCTTACTTTGAGCTAAGATTTTTTTTAAATCAATTTATTGGGGCTCATACAATTCATCACAATACATAGATCAATTGTGTAAAGCACATCTATACATTTGTTGCCCTCATCATTCCCAAAATTGGCTTTCCTCTTGGGTTCCCGGAATCAGCTCATTTTCCTTTTTTCCCATCCCCCTCCCTTTCTCCTCCCCCCTCCCCCATGCACCCTTGATAATTTATAAATTATTGTTATATCTTATATTACACTGCCCGGCGTCTCCCTTCACCTACCCCTCTGCTGCCCGTCCCCCAGAGAGGAGGTTATATGTAGCTCCCTGTGATCCATTCCCCCTTTCTACACCCCCCTTCCCTCCTGGTATCGCCACTGTCACCGCTGGTCCTGAAGGGGTCATCTGTCCTAGATTCCCTGCGTTTCCAATTCCCATCTGTACCGCTGTGCATCATCTGGTCTAAGGCAGAATTGGGGTCCTGGTAGTTGGGGGGAAGAAGCGTTTAAGAACTAGAGGAAAGTTGTGGGCTAAGATTTTAAGAAGCACACATATGCAAGATAAGCAAAGCTGCTTCAACACCCATCTCTTATTTTAGCCATCCCCACTTTTCCTCTTTGCTTGGCATGCCTTTTTACTGAACTCAGAATCCCCAGAGTTGTGACAATTCTTCTGACTTTGACCCACATTTCACTATGCCAAACATGCAGAACTAAGGGGTCATGGCAGTGGAGAAAATTTGGGTTTTGTTTGTTTGGTTTTTGTGAAGAACTTTTGAATGAATTAGGTGTGCTTTGTCTAATTGTCCAAATGATTCTGGAAAATATAGGAGTAGGTGGAATATGATATTTTGCTGGAAGATAGTAACCAGTCTGACATGAGACCATCACAAAGGTACAGAAGAAATGTGATGGTATCCAATGGTGAAAATGATTCTAAAGTAGAATGGATGGGAAATTGCCAAACTTGGAGAATTATATAAATATTTCAGGTGTAACCGTTCAACTTGGTGATCCACAATCTACAAGTGAAGTAACCCATTTACTTTTTAATAATGGTTTCCTTGATATAATTACTTTTCAGACCAACTTATACCATCATCAAATGGGAAAATGTCACTAAACCTCTACCAACTATTCACCATGGACAGAAGTTACCAATACAGATATAAGAAAAGTTCTTTGGTTTACATATATTGATGGGACAAACAAAAAAGGCAGAAAGGGAAGATTACTGGCCTTTGCCGGAAATATCTATATTTCCTAAAACTATAACTGGAATAAGGTACAAGAAAATCCTTATGTTCTTTATCTTAATGGTAATTCACAAGTTACATCTAATAAGGGCAGGTTTCACAAAGCCATACCTCTTTTGAATCGCTTCATCTCCAACTTTCAGTTTTTGTATAAACCAAAACAACAGTTATCACTCATTAAAGCAGAGTTACCATGGAGAGGACATATCAGCTTCGGAATGCATAACGCAGCAAAAAGAATAAAATATGAGATTTTAGGGAGGATTCTTTGTGAGAGTAAGACTGGCTACACTTAAGACTTCAAGATTTATTGGATTGAAGGCAGAAAGGTACAGGACACTACATTCTCAGTGTTACAGCCTTTCCTTGGTCCTCAGCATCATATTTACCTAGCTGATGTTAATACAACAGTAATCCTTCTGAGATATTGTTTTGAAAAAACTACTGATATGTGGTACTATAAGGGAGAACCGTGACTTACCAGAATTACTAATAGAAAAATCAAAGAACTTTCTTAGAGGAGAAATGACATTTTTTCAGAAATGACCTATCCTATACAGAAGACCACACCTGAAAAATTATTAAATATACATAATAAGTTTTATTCCCATGCATGATATGTAAATAAAACATATTGAAGTTTATTTGATGTTTTCATTTTATATTCAATGGCAGAGAAATAGTCAGCTGCACATGATCTTTTCTTTTTTGGTTTTTTGGTTTTTTAAAACATTTTATTAGGGGCTCATACAACTGTTATCGCAATCCATACACACATCAATTGTGTAAAGCGCATTTGTACGTCATTCTCAA
>NW_022111368.1:40521465-40549047 GCF_000313985.2 Echinops telfairi
CCACAGCCCCTCCAACACTTGTTGCTTTCTGATTTTTTGAATTGGGCTACCTTTGTGGGTGTTAGGTGGTACCTCATTGTTTTAATTTGCACATGATCTTTTGGGCTTGAAACAGCCCATTGGCGGTATCCAATTCCAACCAAAATATTTTGCAGTTACCCCATGAGGAAAGCACTGGAATAGACCTGGTGAGGCAGAAAAGAATTTTTAAAATGAGAGATATCTGCTTTTAGGTTGCTGAAATCTCAGTGCTTAGGATATTTTTCCTGGACTACCTACATTCCCCTCTGTACAAGCAATGTAAATATATCCCGAGCAAATGCCTTCAGGGAGAGGGCATAATTTCATCTTTACCAATTTTTATATTTCTTTACAGTTACCATGAGAGCATTTTAATAGCCTCCATGGAGTTGAAAGTGATGTAGGTAATTGCCATAAGTAATTTAAGGGCTATTAAAACTAACAAACCTCTCCTGTGAAATACCTTGTTAAGCAGTGATCAGCAGAAAACACGTGAAGATCATGTGCAGTGTAAATTCAAGCTCTGTTACCAGTTAAGCTGAAGTGAAAATGTAATTACATTAGACATAAGAAGGGTGCAGATATTAAAGCCCTTCCTGTTCCAATCTTGGTTGGGCTCATGTTGAAAATGCTATGATATTCTAATGAGATCTCCTTCCTTCCTTTATGAGACGCTGCCTGATCTTTGAGGTCATTTCCCATTACCTGAAATAATAGTTATTTCTGCCATATGTGCTTTGTGAGATTATTAATCTTAGCCTTTTTCTTAGTGCACAGTCCCTGAGATCTGGGTCTCAGCTTGCATCATCCAAACCCTAACTCTGAGAAATTCTTCGCACCTTAAATTTGAGAAAAGAAAATTGCCATCAAGTTGACTCTGATTCATAGCAATCCTACAGGACACAGTACAGCTGCCTCCCATGGTTCCCAAGGCCATAAATCATCCCAAGAGCTGGCTTCCATTCTTTCTCTTGTGGAGTGGATGGTGGGTTTGAACATCCCACCTTTATATTAGCAGCTGATCACTTAACCACCAGAGCTCCTTGTGAAGGTAGAAATGACCCCCCTATTGCACTTTTAGGCATTTCACCATATTGGGTATGACCTCCTGCAACTGTGCAGTGAGAATATTTTATGGTGTGTCCTTGGAGACTCTGTCCTGCTCCAAACACAAATAAAGAAACCATTGCTCTCAAGTGGGTTCAGTCTCCCAGTGGCCCTTCCCCTGCTAGCATCCTTTTGTCCTAAGCACCTTTCATACTCAGAAGGCCCTTTTACGTCCACTTTAACCATCAAAACCATGACTAGGAAAGCCACGCACCAAAAGGAGTCCCAAAAAGGAAAGAAAAGGTGTTCCATGAAAACTTCGGCCTGGCTATCACAAAGTTCACGCACTTTATACCTAGCAGAAGCCGCGGAGCCTACACTGAGAACCAGCCTCTTCTCCCTTCATGCTTTCATCGTACACGCTGGATTGGCTATTTGCTGGGCTCACAACAGATTAAAAGTGGATTAGAAGAAACTAAGAGGAGCCTTGAGAAAGATGAAGAGTGAAATACAAAAGAGAAAGCAGATAGAAAAGTTCAAGAGGACACAGACATAGATTCCTGCTGTCTACCCAGTACATGACACATGGCAGGCAGAATGCATGTTGATTGAGGAATGAAACACTTAAAGAGAGCCCAGTGGTCTGAGAAGGATACGCATTGCCTGTGCAGTGACCTTATATACCTGAGGTGCATTCCTGAGGGCTCTTTCACATATTGCAATTTATATTTGTGTGGGTGGCCAAAAAATAACAAGGAAAATATGAACTATGTTCAATAAACATGCTCATTAAGATAGCAACGGATGACTTCTGGTGAAGCACGATAGATGGGACGTGTGTGCTGAACTCTGTGTTCTCTATCCTACTAAAAATGACAATAAATCGACTCTGTGTGCATGTGTGGGTGTATAATCTCTACAAAGACAAAGAGACAAAGAACAGGAAATGGCAGCCAGCATTATTATTATTGTTAGCTGCTCTTGAGGAGTTGAGGAGCCCTGGTGGTTATGCATTGGGCTAACAACAAGGTCAGCAGTTCGGAACCACCAGACACGCTATAGGAGAAAGAGGAGACTTTCTACTCCCATGAAGAGTAACAGTCTCAGAAACCCACAGGGGCAGTCCGACCCTGTCCAATGGTCTCTATGACTCGAAATAGACTCGATGGCAATGAGCTTGGATTTCTGTTTGGCTGTTGAGTTGCTTCCCCTTCTGCCCCTCGCATCGTGATCTGATGCACAACAGAATAAAACTCTGCCCAGTCTTGTACCATCCCCATGATGTGTTCCAGATCAGACCCCTGTGATCCACAGAGATTTCACTGGCTGATTTCGGGGAAGGAGATCACCAGGCCTTTCTTCCACGTCTATATTAGTCTGGAATTTCCACTGAGACCTGTTCAGCATTACAGAAACAGGCAAAATTCCACCCTCAAGTTGTGGCTGCCCCGTGATGTACATTGGCTGTTATCAAACCTAAGTCTCCACATAGGAAGTAAGAATTCTATTAGACTACCACTACCCCCATTTGTAAGCTACAAAACATGAAATGGCTTAACTAGAGCTGATATAATTGAACAGAAAGGAAGCCAAGGAAGAGAGCAGAAGGGATCCAATGTGAAGAAGGCAGCAAGATCAAGCTCAGACATCAGTGGCACTCACACAGGGGCATTAGGAACTGGATTAGTCCAAAGTCTGTTAAGAGAGTGGTGACATTCATAGGTTCCCTCCTCAGCCCTGGCAGGAAACTGGAAATTCATTTCAATGAGAAAAGACCATCCAGCCCCAGGATCACAGTAGAGGGTGGAAGAGGCACACCCCTAAAACTGAGGGCATGGAATGGAAGTCTCATACAGGTGGTGAGGCTCCAGATGCCCTGTCTCTCTCAACTCTTGGAACACTTGCTGACAGCTTAGAGATCTACTCCCAACCTCTCCCACCCTCCAAGTCAAGAGACCAGAGGAATCTTTCCTAGAGAACTGGAATCAACCAAGAAAAGGTCCCTAAACATTAACAGACAAGATTTCACCATGAAGAGCTGAAGCCCATCCAACTACATAAAAGTGTCTAATCAGCTCTAATATAATATCATAAAATACAAGCACAGAAACAACACTGAAAGTAAACCCCTGATAAGAAAAGCCAACACCAAACACAGTAACAAAAGGAACTTTGGAGACATCAAGATACTAAAGTCTTGGAAACTTTAAACTGATAAACTTAGGGAGTTAAAAGAAAATGTTCATCCCTGAAAAAAAGAAAAAAATGAAATTTTTAAGGACTATAAAATCAATTAGAAGTCTTAAAATGTGAAAACTGATACTTTAAATAAAAGATTTACCAGGGAAAAAAATCATTAATTCAGAATATAAATTCAAGAGAACCTAAGTAAGTCAAGTAAAAAGACAAGAAGATAAGCATTAGGAGATAAGAGGAGATTTTGGAGTGTCAATTAGTCCGGGAGTTTAATTACTAATTAAGGAAACTGAAGCCATCCTGTCACCGTGGAGTGGATTCTGACTCACAGTGATTCCTTAGGCCACAGCGTGGAGCTGAGCTCCCAAGAACAAAACTCTGCCCAGTCTGGTGCCAAAAATGTCATGACTGAATTCTTTATAGAAGCAGACACTCAAGACTCTTCCACAATAAATGATAGAATATTAGAAAATGAGAGTGATAACAGAGTAAAATAAAGAACGAAAGAATCAAAGTAATAATGCATAAAGCATTTATCATAATTGAAAAATATGAGGATTCAGATTAGCAGAGCCTATTGAATGCCCAGCACAATGAATAAAGAAATCCCCATGCCAAGTTACATTGCTGTGACATTTCAGAATATCATCCATAAAGGCAAGGCACTAAAACCTTCAAGTTATAAATAACTAGTTCACATCCAAAGGAATGGGCATTTGAATGTCATCAAACTCAACAACACACTCAAAGCTAGAAGTTAATGGAGAAACAGTGTCAAATTCTGAAAGAACATTTGCATCCCAGAATTTATATTCAGCCCAATTATCAATTAAAGATATAAAATAAATGTATTAGGACTTTCAGGGTCTCAAAACATAGTCCTCCCACATGCTTTCTTGGGAAGCTACTGAAGGATGTGCTCTACTGAAATCAAGGAGCAAACCAAAGAAGAGAAAGAGGTGGGATTTCAGAAACCAGAGGCATCTCCTGGCAGAAGCAAAGAGAAGGACCAGGACAGTTGTGTAGCATGCCTAGGGCACAACCCACAGAGAGGAGCAGAGGTGAGAGAACTCCCGGACAAAGGGCTCCAGAACAGAAAAAATTTCATGCTTTAGGGTGGGAAATGCTAGTCACCAGGATTATACATGTCCATTGGAAATTTTAGAAGCAATTAGTGATAACAACATAGATAAATCATGAAACAGAAGTTAATAAGGTTACTGTTTAACTCCAGGAAGCAAAATCATATTATAAAGAAAGGAAATAAGATAGTCAATAATATTAGATAAAAATTAGACAAATATGTCACACTGATTTAAATAAAATAGTTTGATGCACTTATGTTTGGAGAACAGGAGAGAAGCAAGGATATTGGAATGTGTAAAGATGCTAAACACTAATCTTCATAATAATAAAAAATGAAAATTGAAAAAAATCAAGAAGTATTCAATTCAGAAAACTTTGAAGAAGGTGGAGCAGGAGACTACTATTTTATTATCATTACTATTTTAACCACCAAATTCTGATGTATTTTGGTTAAATTTTGTTAGAAAACTTTTAATTTGTTAAAAATTGTAAAGTACTTACAAATAATGTCAGACATCATAAATAGTCTGACTCAAAGTGGTGGCTATTCTACAATTTCTTATCTAACTGGTAGAGCATGCTGTAATCAAGTAAGAATGACCATAGCGTGGGAACTGAGGAACACAGTGGACTCCAACAGACCATGAATGGCTTGAGCTACCACCAAAGTCCAAAAGGGTGGGTAAACACTTTGAACCTGTGGCTTCTCGGCATTAGGCAAGTTCAAATCCTTAAGAGGTTTAAGCATCTGACGAATATAGAAGCAGACTCAGTCCTAGAGAAAATGACCATCAAAAAACAGAGTCTGGCCTGAAATAATGCTAGATAAAAATTGGCTGCACCAGAGAATGTACATTGGTACAGATAGCAACTGGAAACCCAGGGAATCCAGGATAGATGACTCCTTCAGGACCAGTGCCTGGAGGGTGAAGGGAATGTGGGGTAGAAGGGGGAACCTATTACAAGAATCCATCCCCGGGGGATGGACAGCAGAGAAGAGGGCAGAGGGAGACGTCGGACAGTGTAACTTATGACAAAACTATAATAATTTATGAATTATGAAGGGTTCATGAGGGAGGGGGGTTGGGGAGGGAGGGGAAAAATGAGCAACTGATATTAAGGGCTAAAGTAGAAGGCAAATGTTTTGAGAACAATGAGGGCAACAAATGTACATATGTGCTTGACACATGGATGGATGGATGGATTGTGATAAGAATTGTATGAGCCCCCAATAAAATAATTTTTTAAAATTTGGCTACACACTTCATCTCCACAAACTCTAAAGGGATAACTGAACAGCAGGTGCTCACAAGAAAAGACCAAGAAGGTCTGCTATCTACTTAATGGTATGAATCTGGACAGCTGACACACAGTGATCATGAAGGTAGCTAGGCACTTCAATCCATCACACTTAAATAAGCATTGTAGCCCCAAAGTCCCTACCTCTGTGGAAACTAGATGCCACCGTGGTAGTGACGACCCAGGTGCACTCAGGTCCAGAACCTGGGCAAGGATAAGTCTACAGATGGCAGTCTCCATTAGGAATAGCAAAAATGGGAAGGGTACAGAAAATGAACAACAGAAGGAAAATGCCTACTCCAAACCAGAAAGATTGCCTTTAGAATTATTGCATTTTAAGTTCATCTTTAGTCCTATTTAGTTTCTATTACATGAAATATTCACTTATGTAGAAGAGCTCATTTCCTGGTAATATCAGATTAATGAGGCATTACCATACATAAAAACTACTGAACTGTCTCAAATCGACAGTCTGTCCTATCCGGTATTCTGCCTTATAAAGGACATAAAAGAGTACATAATATTTAGACAGAAGCATCTTGATTTAAGGGCTGGCTTCTCCTCTTTGATTGGACAACCTTGGCCAAGTTATTCATCTACTCCAAACCACCATGTATACCAATGGTCTCTCAATTTGTCGTACTGTGGGGGCTTACATGGTGCTATGAGGCTAAAAGCTATGTCGATGGTGTTTTAAATCCCAGTAGTGTCACCTAACTTGAACAGGTTTCAACAGAACTTCCAGAGAAAGAAGAAACTACAAAGAAGGAATAGGCTATCTACTTCGGAGAATTTGGGTGCTGTACACTTTATGAATAGCCGCAGAAAACATTCTCAGATACCCAAACCTCATGCGTAGCAGCAAAACACTGTCAGATATGGTGCCAGAAGATGACTCCCCCGGGTCAAACTACGGCTCAGGAAGAGACACTTTCTCAAAGTAGAGTCAAACATAATGAAGTAAACATTAGGTCCTTCATTTGATGATGGGGCAGCACTTTAACAGAGAAAGCATCTACTAATAGTTTGAACTTGAAATGTATTAATAATTCTACTAATAATTGGAACTTGGCTTGAATCCAGGAAAATTGGAAACTTTGAAAAAAATTAATGGACTGCATAAAGATTGATATCCTAGGTATTAGTGACCTGCAATGGACTGATACTGGACATTTTGAATCAGTCTCGTGGTATACTAAGCAGGAATGGCGATTTCAAGAAGAATGGCATTGCACTCAATGTCAGAAAAGACATTTCTAGGCCTGTTTTGAAGTACAATGCTGTCTGTAATAGGATAACGTCCATCTGAATACAAGGAAATCCAGTCAATACAACTATTATTCAACTTTACTCACCAAACATTAAAGCTAGGGAAGAAGAAACTGAATTCCACCAACATCTTCAGTCTGAAACTAAGATGCATAGATAATTATTAGCAATAGGAATGCAAAAGTTTGAAACAAAGGAAGAAACAGTTGTTGGAAAATATAGCCTTGTTAATGGAAACAAAGCCGGAGACAGTATGATAGAATTTTGCAATACCAAAGACGACTTCTTTTTTTTAAATCATTTTATTGGGGGCTCTTACAGCTCTTATCCATGTGTCAAGCACATTTGTACATATGTTGCCTTCATCATTTTCAAAACACTCTTTCTACTTGAGCCTTTGGTATCGGCTCCTCAATTTTTTGCCTCCTTCCCTCATGAGCCCTTGATAATTTTTGTTAATGTCTTATACTGACCACTGTCTCCCATCACCCACTTTTCTGTTGTTCATCCCACTTGGAGTGGGGGTGTCATATGTCAATCATTGTAATCAGTTCCTTCTTTCTTCCCCCCTCCTTCTCCCTACCCTCCTGGTATCTCTCCTTATTGATCCTGGAGGCTTTTTTTTTTAATCATTTTATTAGGGGCTCATACAACTCTTTTCACAATCCATACACACATCAATTGTGTAAAGCGCATTTGTAAATTCATTGCCCTCATCATTCTCAAAACTTAAGCCCCTGGCATTAGGTCCTCATTTTTCCCCTCCCTCCCCGCTCCCCCCTCCATCATGAGCCCTTGATAATTTATAAATTATTATTTTGTCATATCTTGCCCTGTCCGACGTCTCCCTTCACCCACTTTTCTGTTGTCTGTCCCCCAGGGAGGAGGTCACATATAGTTCCTTGTAATCGGTTCCCTCTTTCCAACCCATTCTCCCTCTACCCTCCCAGTATCACCACTCACACCACTGGTCCTGTAGGGCTCATCCGCCCTGGGTTCCCTGGATTTCCAGTTCCTATCTGTACCTGTCCTGGATTCCCTGTATTGCAAGCTCTTATCTGGAGCAGTGTACATGCTCTGATCTAGCTGGATTTTTAAGGTAGAATGGGGGTCATGATACTGGGGGGAGAGGGGATAGCATCAAAGAACTCGAAGAAAATTGTATGTTTCATCAATGCTATACTGCACCTGCACCCTGACTGGCTCGTCTCTTCCTTGTGACCCTTTTGTGAGGGGATGTCCAATTGTCTACAGATGGGCTTTAGGTATCCACTACATACTCCCCTGCATCCACATTGATATAATTTTTGTTCTGGGTCTTTGATGCCTGACGCCTAATCCCATCGACACCTCATGATCACACAGGCTGATGTGTTTCTTCCATGTTGGCTTTGTTGCTTCTAGAGGGCCACTTGTTTACCTTCAAGTCTTTAAGATCTCAGTTGCTATATCTTTTGATAGCCAAGCACCATCAGCTTTCTTCACCACATTTGCTTGTGCACCTGCTATGTCTTCAGCAATCGTGTCGGGAAGGTGAGCATCACAGAATGCCAGGTTGTTAGAACAAAGTGTTCTTGTGTTGAGGGAGTACTTGAGTAGAGGCCCAATGTTCCTCTGCTACCACCAAAGACTTCTTAATTGCTAATACCTTTCTTCAACAGCACGACAACTATACACATAGACTTCTCCAACTGGAATACAAAAAAGTCAATACAAACAATCTTATTGTTGAAAATGGCATCCAGGTAGAATCACCTGCCTGGTGTCCCTGTTGTTAGATCACAAAAGTAAGGGGTAGGGAGGCCAATATTGGAAGACCAGGCTAGAAATAGAGTCCCAGTGTACTAGGGTCTGTGGTTCAGGACCACCACCGCCTTGCAATTTTCACCAATGGAGCAATTCAAAAGCTCACTGCAGTACTCCAAGTTCATCTCATCTGCCCGTGTGCTCTCCTATTCCCTCACCAGGTCAAGTGGAACAGCATCTGGCACCCTTTCCTGCACCTGAGATCCAAGACCTGCCAGATTGCAGTAATTTCCCCAGTCCCAACCTCGCAGAGAGCCTCCAAAGACTAGCCACAAGAGCTCACTCCAGCTCTCCCTTCACTGCTCTCCTCTCCACTCGTCCATTCACGGGCTTCGCACCTCCCCTTCACACCCAGCAAGAGAGTGATCACATTAGACACCGCCTTTACTCTTCTCCCAGCTCCGATCAGCATGCCAGTATGGGTAAGTAGACACTAATTGGTTGCTATTGGAAAGACCCTGGGCTATTTATCCTTGGCAGAGTACAGATTCCTAGACCATAGCCTATGGAGCCATGCAGGAGAGAGCTAGAAGGGCGCTCCCCACTTTGCTCCCCTCTCTGCTCGTTAAGTTGACAATTTTGTACCTCCCCTCTCCACCCAGGAACAGAGTGACCACATCAGCCACTCTCTTCCCGCTTCTCCTCAGCTATTAGCACAGCCTATGGATCCATGCAAGAGTGAGTTAGGAGTGACCCAGGAGAGATATCGGGAGACTCAGAGCCAGTGAACCCCAAACACACTTGGCCAATCTAACCACCCTTTCCTAGGGCACAGTGTGGCCCCAAATACCAGGACACCCTATAAGACCCTTAAAAATTTTTTTTTAACTTTTTAAAAAATGCATTCATTCCAAGGTTGTATTCCTTTTCATAACTTTGAATCTAAGCCACCGTAAGCCAGATCCATTAACAAAGCTTTAACGTAACAAAACAGGAAAAGCCACCAGGAGCTAAAGTCCATGGCCTTGGCCAAAAACAGGTTTTACTACTTTGGGGCTTGACAAAAGTCTTTGAAAGACTGTTAAAAAAGACCACACAATAGTAAGTCAGAAAAACAAGCCTTCCACACATTGCTATACTCCACCCTCCTAGGCTTCTTAGGTAGGTTAACAGGAATAGACCCCATCCCCCACCACCACTTGGCCACCTCTACAATCCCATCCCCTCTGACCAGATTCACCAGAGATACTTTCTCTCAAGTTAACTAACTCAATCACAAGAATACAGCTCTCACAGCCATACCAGACACCAAGCATCCCCCCAGCCTGAATCGCACCACCTCTCTGACACTCTTCAAGACCACAAGGCAGGAAAACATCATACAACCAAACACTATCCCTAAGTAATATTCAGGGTCGACAAGTGACCCTGGTGGATTCTCTACACTCCTCCTCTTCCCCAAACACGATAACCTCTGAAACCTATTCCCTCCACATCGACAACACACAACCCACTTTAAACTAACCAAGTAACATTTCAGCTTCCTAGAGAGAGAGCCGGCTCCCAGAGAGACAGAGACACAGCACAGCTAGCTCCAGATAGTTGTTCGACCTATTTGTATTCGCTTCTGAAAAAGAAAACACAGGACCCTGTTCCCTACCATAGGAATTGTGAATCATCACATCAGAGTTACTTGGCAAGCTTCCTCGCACCTGGCAAGGTAGCCAGCAATCACAGGGTCCAACTGAACCTACCCTGATCACCTACTGAACAGAAGCCTGGCCTCATAGGGGCACCCACAATAATAGCCTATATCTACCTTGGGATTATACATACGGAGAAGAGAACTTAGAGTTGAGCAGAAACCTACTATAAAGGGGCCTTCTGTTATAAACACAAATAATTAAAGCTCTGTACTTTCCTTTTCACAACATATAAGGTCCATAGGGGAGCCTGGTAGATTTAACATACCCATCATGCACCCCAACCAGCACATTTAGAACCTGCTTCCTACACCTCGACAACACCTATTCCCCACCAACTTCCCAACTAAATACATATCCCTCATAACCCTCAGTACCCAGGTCACTATCAATGCCTGTCTGCCTAAGAGAGATCAACCAGCCCACTGCCACTCTCATTGCTTGCAGTAGAACTGGCACTACTGCCAACAAACAGAGCCTACAACCAGTCTGTGCACAGGTCCCTTGAGTAGCTCCCTTACTTGCTACAGCCTGAGTGACAGCCCACGCTGCTTGCAATTGGCCTGCCCAGCAACATCCTTACTGCCCTTGATCACCCCACCCACCCTGCTTCAGAGAGCTACCCACATCGCCCTCCAAATAGATAGCACCAGCTGACTAGGGAAAGAGTCACCCCAGTGAGATAGAAATGCAGCTTGTACCCACAGTGCAGCTGGTTCCAGGTAGTCCTTAGAATCAGTCCTACTACCTCTGAGAAAGAATTTACAGGGTGTTTTAGTCCAAGTATACTAGAGAAACAAATTCATAGACTGTCATATGTGTATAAGAAAGAGCTTTATATACTAGAGCAAGTGAATATTGAGAAAACATCCCAGCCCAGTCCAGATCAAGTTCATAAGTCAGATATTAGCCCATATGTCCAATACCAATCTATAAAGTCCTCTTCTGGCTCATGAAACACATGCAATGATGCCGCATGCAGGATGATCACAGGCTAGTGGGTGGGAAGTCTTGTGGATCCAGTGGCACTGTAAGTATCTCAGCACTGGTAGAGGTCTCCATGTGGTTCCTTCAGCTCAAGAACTGTGACAGCCTCAGTGTAGCTTCATGTATCCTCTCCTCAGAAATGTCTTGAAGTGAGTGAACCGAGAGTGTCTCCTATATCCAAGGAGGAAATATAGGAGATCCCAGAATCCTCAGGGGAAGACCATACCCACACAAAGGCCTCGTTGGCAATATAATGATTGACAGGCTAGACTCCACCCCTTCACTCATAATCCTTTCAAATTGACAACAGATTATATAACTACCACACAAGGCTCCTGAACTCCCAGAAAAATGGTCCCAAGCTCTACTGAAACACCACACAGACAACTACCCACATCAGCAGCCACTACAAGAAAACAAAGGAAAAAAAACGCAACATCTGAGGAGGACCTGACCCTAGCGATGTGCATAGAAGAGACAGACTGAACTGCCACAGAAAGAAATCTTCAGTATACTGCCTAGAGTCATACAGGATATGAGGAAATCAATACAGAAAAGGATGAAAAAAGAGAGAAGATAGAGTCTGCTTACCAAAAGGAAATACAGTGTTAAGGGAAAACACAGCAGAAGCAAAGCAAACGGTAAAAGACCTTACCACCAGGTGGAAGAGGCAGAGAATGGTATCAGCCATCTCAAAGATAGCCAATTAGAATTCAAACATGTGGAAGACAATCAAACAAAATAACCAAAGAAGCTGAAGAAATCCTGAAAACAATGAGCAACGCTATGAAGAGAGAAAGTATTTGAATAATTGGGATACCAAAGCAAGACGTAATGCAAAATTCAACAGCCAAGATAGCAAGGGAATTCCTGGAAGAAAACTTCCCAAATTTAATGAAGGAGAATAAGACAATCATCCAGGAAGCAGAGAGGACACCAATTAAACTGAACCCCAAGATGAATCTCCCAAGGCATATAGTAGTCAAATTATCCAATTTTGAGGAAAAGGAGAAAATCATAAGAGCAACTCCTACTACAAAAAAAATACAGTCATCTATAAGAGTAATCAGCTAAGAATATGCTCAGACTTCTCAGCAGAAACCTCGAAGAAGGGGAGAGAATGGAATATTATCTACCAAAGTTGATAGAGAATACGCTAACCCAACAATCCTCTGTCCTGCCAAACTCTCCATCAACATAGAGTTAGGGAAGACATCAAAAAAGAAAAGAAAAGAAAAATCTACTACTACAAAAATTACTTTCAAACCCAGTTTGGTCAGAAGACCAACATCCACAGAGCACAAACATGAGGCCACCATTAGTGTAACTCTATCTGGAAGTCAGAGCACTAAAAGCAATGCCCAAGATGTCTTTCATCCAATGGTGAAACAAGGCAAGAATAAATTCCCAACAATAAAAACTGGAATTTTTTTTCAAAGCCATGTATTTAAATGTTTTTTCCAAAATAACGTTTTCACCTTCAAGGTACTCTCCATTACACTTAATACATTTCTCAAATCTGCGATTCCATTCTTGCAAACATTTTTCACACTCATCTGTTTGGATGGCTGACACTACCTCTTTCCTTTTTTTTTCTTCACTTCCATTATGTTGTCAACTTGCAGTCCTTTCATGCCCGTCTTAATTCGTGGAAACAAAAAGAAGTTGCATGGAGAGAGGTCAGGTGAGTAAGGTGCATGGGGCAAGAGAGGCATGCTATTTTTTGCTAAAAACTGACACTCTAAGATGGCTGCATGAACAGGTGCATTGTCATGGTGGCAAAACCAGTCCCCCATCTACCACAAATCAGGCATTTTTGTGATAGCATAAAGGGTAGCATAACACCCAGTTATGCTACCCTTTCAGAACCTCTATATAGAAAGCTTGATTAAGTGTCTGACCTGATGGAACAAACATAAATGCACTACAAGTCGACATTTTTGCCCATTCAGGAAGTTGACAGACATCCAGAAATGTCATCAATTGACATTTCACCTTTTTTGAAATGAGAAAACTACTCATATTCTCCCCCCCCCCCCTCGAGCTGTCCTTGTAAGCTGTGTTCAACATCACAATTTCTGAAGCATTTTTCCAAGCAGGAAACAAAATTCCACAGTCACACTCTGTTTTATTAAATCAGCCATCACAAAAAAAACAAGGTTTGAGAGAAACTGTTTTTACAAAAACCTTCACTGTGACCAGAGAGAACTTCCCAAGCAATGCCACTGTGTGCACAAAGTCAGAGCAAGTTGCTTGATACTCACCTAGTGGGAGAAAAATGTGTATTACAAAAGCTTGGCTGAGCAGAGCCTTTTCCAATTTTGTTTTGTTTTTTGGTACCCCCACATACATAACACGCTGCTAAAGAGGGAGGGACAGAACTATCTATCATAAAAATGACATCAAAGAATCCACAGAGGGATGTCATAACTCTGAACGTCAATGGTCTGAACTCTTCCATCAAAAGACCCAGGTTAGCACACTGGATTAAGAAACAAAACCTAGCAATCTGTTGTCTGCAAGAGACGCATCTCAAGCTCACAGACAAAAATAGGTTGAGGATCAAAGGTTGGCAGAAGGTATATCAACTAATGGCAACCTAAAAAAAGCAGGAATTGCAATCCTAATCAACTGACAAAATCAATTTCAAGGTGCAGGACATAAAAAGAGATAAATATGGCATTATATAATGCTTAAGGGATCAGTAGACCAAGAGCCAGTGAGCATTATAAACACACACCCAATGAGAGACCCATGAAAAGTGTCAATCAAATCTTTCCAGAAAATGGAAAAAGAAATCATGACAATCATAGTAGACTTCAGTAAACCACTCTCCAAGAAGGATAGATCAGCAGGAAAGAAGCTCAACAAGGCTACAGAACTAAATTCTACACTTAGACAACTCGACCTTATAGACATATCTAGACCTCTCTATCCAACTACAAAATAAATTCACATTCTTTTCAAGTTCACATAGCACATATTCAAAAAGAGACCACCTGTTGGGACACAGGTCAAGTTTGAGCAAATTCAAACATAGAGAGATCACTCAGACTTCCTTCTCTGATCACTCTGTCATAAAACCAGAAATCGCCAAAGAAAGATAAAATAATAAGGGCAAATACTTGGAGGATGAATAACTTACTTCTTCAAAAGGAGTGGGTATTGGCCCAAATTAGAGACAAAATTAGGAAATTTCTAGAAACCAATGAGAATGAGAATACAGCATACCACAATCTATGGGAGACAGCAAAGGCAGTTACCAGAGAATGCCTGATAGCAATACATGCATAGATGAAGAAGGACAAGAGACATGCTAAATACCCTCTCACAAAACCTTCAGTAGTTAGAACAGAGTCAAAAGAATAATCCTTCTTCTAATAGCAAAAGAGACCAAATGATTAAAAATTAGCACATAGATAAATAAGTGGAACAACCTGGAGAAAATTAACTTTGTAAAAAGTTGGTTCTTTGATTACAAGGGTCTACATATAACCTCCTCCCTGGGGACGGACAACAGGAAAGTGGGTGAAGGGAGACATCAGACAGTGTAAAATATGACAAAATAATAATAATTTTTAAATTATCAAGGAGTCATGAGGAAGGGGGGTGCGGGGAGGGAGGGGGGGAAATGAGGAGCTGATGCCAGCGACTTATGTGGAAAGCAAATGTTTTGAAAATGATGACGGTAACGAATGTACAAATGTGCTTTATACAATTGATGTATGTATGGATTGTGATGAGTTGTATGAGCCCCCAACAAAATGATTTTTTAAGTTGGTTCTTAAAACAATCATATCAACGCAAATGAGGGGGTCTGGAGTGGAGACTCAAAGCCCCCCTGTAGACAATTGGACATCCTCTCAAAGAAGGGTCACAAGGAAGGGACAAGCCAGCCAGTGTGCTGCATAGCACTGAGGAAATATACAACATTGCTCTAATTCTTTAATCCTTCCTCCCCTCCCCCACTATCATGACTGACCAGAGCATGTACACTGGTACAGATAAGAGCTCACAACACAGAGAATCCAGAACAGATAAACCCCTCATGAACAGTAATGGGAGTAGCAATACCATTAAGGTAGGGGGAAGGTTAGGGGAGATAAGGGGCAACCAATCACAATGATCAATGTTTAACTCCCACCCCCACCCCAGGGAGATGAACAACAGAAACAGGAGAAGGGAGACAGCAGATGATAATAATAATAATTTATAATTTATCCCATGAGGGTGGGAGGGTAGGGGAAAGAGGAAAAAAACAAGACCTGATACCAAGGGCTCAAATAGAAAGAAAATATTTTGAAAAGGATGATGGCAACATATGTACAAATGAACTTTAGACAATGGATGTGTGGATTGCTATAAGAGTCCCCAATAAAATGATTTACTCAAAAAAAAAAAAAAAAAGGTTGTTTCTTCAAAAGGAAGAACAGAATCAACAAATCATTGGCAAACCTAACAAAAGATAGGAAGAAGCAGACATCAATATCCAGGTTGAGGGATGAAACGGGAAATTACAATGACCCCAACGAAATTAAAACACTAATTACACAGTACTACCAAGGACTGTATTTGGAGGACTACAACAATCTGAAAGACATGGAAAAACACCTGGAAAAATCAATCTCCCCAGATTATCCCATACAGATGTCAAGAACTTGAACAGACCAATAACAAAAGAAGAACTAGATAAAGTTATCAAGGAACTACCAACTGAAAAAAGCCCTGGCCCAGATTCACAGGAGAATTCTGCCAAGCATTCTGGGAAGAACTTTGAGGTGTCAATAGGAATAGGTATCAGAAGTTTAAAAACAAGCAATCAAATTGATGTGAAGGAGTGTGGACAAAGTGGAGACCCAAAACCCACCTGTAAAATAATTGGACAGTCTCTCACAGAAGGGATGATATATCCAGCAAGCATTATAGCACTGATGAAGCACATAACTATCCTTTAGTTCATTAATATTTCGTCCCATTACTATTATGGTCTTAGATTTACCTCATTAATCTTGTTAGAACTGCATAGAACCTTATATAATTAAGATTGTTCGATGCATGAAATCCAAGTTAGGAAAACCCTTCAGAAATAGTAACAGGAGTAACGATTCCCTGAGGGTATGAGAAAAGACTGGGGGAAGGGGAAATGATTGCAATGATGACAGTATAACCCCACTTGAGGGGAACAAATAACAGAATTGTAGGTGAACAGATACATTGGGTGATGTAAGATATGGCAAGATAAAAATAATGATATATACTATAAAAACAAGGGTTCCTGGGGAGTAGGGTGAGGGAAAGAGGAGATAAGGGTTGCTGGTATCAAAGAGGTCAAGAAGAAAGGAAATGTTTGAAAATGATAGTGGCAGCAATTGTACAATTATGCTTGATCAATTATGCATTGAATATCTGTAAGAGCTCCCAATAAAATGATTAACAAAAATAAATAAATCAAATAGACTACATATGTGGAAAGAGACAACTGAGAAGCTCAATATCATTAGCCAACATCAATCTCAATAACATCAGGGACTGACTATGGAACAAACCATCAATTTGTTCCATAGTTCAAGGTGAAATTGAAAAAAATTAAAACAAGTCCACAAGAACCAAAGCACAACCTTAAGTATCTTCCACCTGAATTTTGAGAACATATCAAGAATAGATTTACTCACTGAACACTAATGACAGAAGGCCTGATGAGCAGTGTGAACATCAAAAACGTCAAATAAAGCAAAAAGCCCTTAAGAAGACAGGAAAGAAAGATCAAAGCGGATGTCAAAAGAGACTTTGAAACCTGTTCCTGATCATAGAGAAGTGAAAGCAAATGCAAGAAATAATGAAGTAAAAGAGCTGCCGACAAAGTTTCAAAGGACAGCTCAAAAAGACAAAGCAAAGTATTATCATGAAAAATGAAAAAGCTTTGAGTTAGAAAACCAAAAGGAAGTACACTCTCAGCATATATGAAGCCTCAAGTTGCAATATTGAAGGATTCTATAGGCAAAATGTTTAATGATGCTGAAAGCAACAAAAGAAGAGGAAATAAGTTTGCAAAGTCTATATAAAAAAAACTAGTCAACAGTCAACCATTTCAAGAAATAGCATATGATCAAGAACCAATGGTACTGAAGGAAGAAATCTAAACTGCACTGGAGGCATTAATGGGAAACAAACTCCAGGAATAAGCAAAATTCCAATGGAAATGTTTCAACATGATGATTAAGCCCTGGAAGTATTCACTCGACCAGGCAACGATCCTTGAAGACACTTACCTCACCAACCAGCTGGAAGAGATAACATTTGTTCTCACTTAAAAGAAAAGTGACACTCCACAAAATGTTCAAATTCTAGAACAACATCATGAAAATCACAGGCAAGTAAAATTTTGCAGAGCATCAGTCAACAGTGGTTGCAGCAGTACATTGACAGGGAGCTGGCAAGGGTTCAAAGTAGATTCAAAAGGGGACGTGGAACAAGCAATATCATGGCAGATGGATCTTAGCAGGGCGTGCAAGGAAAATGTGTTGTATTGATCATGCAAAAGCATTAAACTGTGTGGATTATAACAAGCTATAACAAGCTATGGATAGCATTTATAAGAATGAGAATCCCAGAACACTGCATTGTGCTCATTCATGGATCTGTACATGGATCAATAGGTAATTGTGCAAAGAGAACAAGGGAATAATACTGCATAGTTTAAAATCAGGAAAAGTGTGCATCAGAGTTGTGTCCCCTTACCATACTTAATCTGTATGCTGAGTAAATAAATCAAGAAACTTAATTATATGAAGAAGAATTTGTAATAAAGATTGGAGAAAGGGTTATTAACAACCTTCAATATGCAGATGACCCAACTTTCCTTGATGAACGTGAAGAGGTTTACTATATATATACGATAAATATACACAGATATGTACATATAAATCCTATTCTGGTTTGATTATTTGCTTATCCATTTCTCCTGTTCCACCTTGTGCTCCTTCTCCCTCTCCTAGTGAAATTACTTCCATGCTATCCATTAAATTTTATTCCTTTTCTTAAAACACATGTCTGTGTTACTTTTACAAACTTTTTGGCCTATCCAGACTGATCATCACTAATACCATGATTATTTTTATTTCATTATGTTCTTCTCCAAAAATTTCCCCGCTTGAGGTACTTAGTTTATTGTGCCAACCTGGCTGATAAACACCTGTGGGGTTAATTAGAGGGCAGAGAGATAAATGGCTGGGTGAGCCTCACCTTTCTAGTTCTCGGGTCTCTTACTTTCTGATGGTCGCACCAGGGTGAAGCTGCCTTAGCCAGTTCCCTGCTTTAGCTGACAAGGCTTACTTCCTGCAAGACATCCTTGAGGAAAAGCCACATGGACCTACCTGATGCAGCCCTGGGTGCTGGAACACCCATGTGGAGACCCCTGCCGGTGCTGAGATGCTTACACATTCACTGACTCGGCCTTCCTCCTACAGTCGGCATCATTCAGTCTGTTTTGTGAGATGGAGGAGGAGTTTGTGGATTGGTGTTGGACATATGGGTTAATAGGTTAATGTTGGACTTGTGGGCTTGGGCAGCACTGGGTTGGGATGTTTTCTTGATGCACACTTAACCTTTATATAAAACTGTCTCTTATACATGGGTTTCTGTGGATTTGTTTCTCTAATGTACCCAGAGTAATACACCACTTAACCTTCTCTCTCTGTTTTCTTTCATTTCTCATTCAAATGTTTTCTGGATCCTGTTAAAATGTCACTCCATAACTCAAAAGACCCAACTACCCCTACACAATAAAGACAAACACATGGAGACTGAACAACACACTATTTAAAAACGACTAAGCAATAGCTCAAATATGGGATGATATTAGAAAATTCCATGGAACAAATGAGAATAATACAACATAATGAAACGTTTAGGATACTTCAAAAGCATTTATCAGAAGGCAAGTTATAGCATGTTATAATATAATATATATAAAATATAATATATATAATAATATAATATAATATAGAATGTTATTTTTAGGTGTCATTGAGTCATTGTGACCCATATTGACCTTACACTCAACAGAACCAAACACTTCCTGGTCCTGTCCCATCCTCACAATTGTTCCTATGCTGGAGCCCATTGTTACAGGCATGGTGTCCATCCATCTCCTTGAAGACCTTCCAACTTTTGCATTCCAATCACCTATAATTATTAATGCATCTTTATTGCATGTTTGACCAATTTCTGACTAAGACATTGGTAAAACTCTTACTGGGGCAATTCTACCCTGCTCTATAGGGTCACTAAGAGTCAGCATCAACTCTGGTCTCCCAAGCAACAAGGGAGTAAGCCTGCCTAGTGCCCATGGACCCCTTATTAGTACATCTTAAAAACAACTTTGAAAAAAGAGGCTTCTCCTTAGCTGGGGTCAGTTTCTCTAGATGGGAATAGATGGAGAAGACCATTCAGTTCCTGCCATATGTCATTCTTCTACACATACCTCAAATCAACAGACAATTCTACTGGAGTGATTAGCAAACTTTACTGTAAATTCTAGTCAAGAGGTGGAGGCAAACATACCTGTCTCAGAGTAGTCAATTACATTTCTGTTGGTGGGTAAACCAGGTAGGGCAACTTGTCATTGGGGAAAACACAATGTTACCTAGATAGGCACTAAGGGAGAATATACCCAATGCTGTGTTCCTAACTGGACAGTCTTGACCTAGTTTCTATCCAGCCTTTGGTGACTCAAGTTGTGTGCTAAGACAACTGGAACTTTAGACTCTGTCCATTCAAGGTGTACAGCATCCTTCATAGGCCATACCAGAAAGATCCAACTTGGAAATCCCACTGAGCTGAACTTTACCTTAAACTCACCTGTAGCAGATTTAAGGAATTAGCATACTCCCTTGGACTTAAGATTGAAATACCCTTGTATGAGAAGAAGCAGATGACAGATATCCCAAGGTTATGGAGTTGGTAGTCATTGGACTTTGATTCAGATCTCCTGCTTTGAAGGGACCAAATGCAAGGTAGTTCAGGACTACCCAGGATTTACCGTATATATTTTCATGCTCTCTTTGCTTTTTTGTGACATTAGTTAATATAGCAGGCATAGTTCTATCTTTGGGAATGAATATTATTGAAAGTTTTGTCCTATACCTAACCCTGATTTTTCGTGTAAATAAATATTTTTAATGTGTACAAGTCCACAGTTCATGCATTGTGGTCTTAAAAGCTAGCCTATACATGTATAATTTCCTTTATGAAATCGTGTTTTAAATTCTATATCATTAGCTAAATTAATGATGCTATCAATAGACTTATCTTATGTCCCATGGAGATTATTTATAATGTTCTCCAGTAAAATGATAATAATGTCTCTAAAACAGTGGTTCTCAACCTTCGTAATGCCGTGACCCTTTAATACAGTTCCTTGTGTTGTGGTGATGCCCCCACCATAAATTATTTTTGCTCCTACTTCATAACTGTAATGTTGCTACTGTTATGAATGGGTCGATCCCTGTGAAAGGGGTTGTGACCCACAGATTGAGAATCACTGCTCTAAAATGACCAGAGACATATATAAACCATAGATATATCAATGGATTTGTGACTCACACTTAATTGTAGCCCTAATCTAAGAACTACTGGTTCTTTTGACATGGCCCCACTTAATACTCATACTCATGAAGAGAACATTGAAGATATGGGTGCTGTAGCAAAGTGCGGTGAAGAAATAAGATAGTGCCTGGTGACCAGAAGGAATAGCAACTGGAATCTTAAAGTTTTGTATTCAAACAGTAATCTAAGTGAGGCATCAGCTAAGTCCACATGAAGCACACTAGCCAATGTGAATCAAATAATAAAATCTAAATCCAGAGGAGCAAAAGGTACCACAGCTTAAATTGTGTATATATACGCAAACACCCAGTTTGCAGAAGACTATGGATGACAGTGGAAGGAAAAATTTGGAGGGTCTCAAGAGGATTAAAGCTCCAGTGAATCCCTTCTGACCATAGTCCAAGGGTGTGAATAGCCTTGCTATCAGACATAGTGCATTGGGAAGTGGATTATTGCCAACATGGTTAAAATTTCACACCTTCTTATTTGATCTCTCTTTTGACCCATTTTAAATTTGTTTCCATTTGTAAGATTTTCTTCTTTTGTTTTCAATTGAGAGTTTGCTCTGTTTTATATTTTCATTGTTGTTGTGTTTTGTTTGTGGGTTTTGTTTTATATGATTTTCTATATATGAAATTAAGGTGTGGTAGTTACATAATCTGCTGTCAATTTGGGACTTGAGAGGATTAAGAGTGAAGGGGTGGAGTCTAGTCTATCAATCGGGTCATAGCCAATAAGGCCTCTGTGTGGGCATGGCCTTCCCCTGAGGAGTCTGGGAAAACTCTTTTATTTCCTCCTTGGAGGCAGGGGACACATTCTCTCTCTGCTCATGCCTTGGAGAGTCTCTTTCTGCTCACTCTCTGTGAGACATCCCTGAGGAGAAGCTACGTGGACCTAACCTGATGTAGCCAGAACCCTAGACCTGGAGAAGCCACGTGGAGACCCCTGCCAGCACTGAGATGCTTACAATGCCACTGGATCTACAAGACTTCCCACCCACTGGCCTGTGATCTTGGTGCATTTGGCATGATTACATGTGTTTTGTGAGTCTGAAGAGGGTTTTATAGATTAATGTCAGACATATGGGCTAATATTGGACTTATGACCTTAATCTGGACTGGGCTGGGATGTTTTCTAACTATTCAACTGCTCTTATATATAAAGCTCTTTCCTTTACCCATGTGAGTGTCCATGAGTGTGTTTCTCTAGTCTACCTGGACTAAAACAAAAGGATAGGTAAATCTGTAGAGATAGTCATTGCAGCAATGGCAGGGGAGAAATGAGGTGTTAACAACGACAAAAAAAGAAGAAAATGTTCTATAATAGATTGTAGTGATAATCGCACAACTCTTCTTAATATGATTGAACCATTGAGTTGTATGACATGTGAATTATATGCCAATAAAACTATTTTTAAAAAAAGAAAGTATCTGCAGTACAGAAGAAATTATGGTTGGCCAGAGAAAAATATTAGTCTGTGTTATTTGTATAAAAAGGTGGTAATTAGACCTTGGAGATCATATAACTTAATCTGTTACTATAAATGTTCACCTCCTCACAGAGTACCTGAATTACCCTAGACCCAGGCCGCTGCTCAGTTGTTCTCATAACAAAGACTTCTTCGACTGGAGTACTGTGTGGGTGTCAGAGGGTTAGTGGGGTCTGGAAGAAAGAGGTGAACAAAGTTAAGCGGCCAGTCTTTGGTAGACACTGACTGAAGCACTTTATGAAAGGCAGAAGGAATCCTGGGCTTCCCTGGATGATTTTGGAACAATATTTATCCAACGTACTAATTCAGTGGGTTTAGAAACTGAATAAGCAGGATTTGTCACTTGGGGCTCAGTTTGGAATTGTGGCATTAAAAGGGGGTAACCATCCACACATTCTGGTTAATAGTCCAATTTAAATTTGTTTTTTGTTTTGTTTTTCCTGACCCGTCAGAGACCATAATTGTGTGAAAACTGCCCTGGAGTAAAGAGTATTCTGAATTCAAATCTACTATCTGCCAAATGAGGCTTTCTGCTCCAGTGAAGATTTACAGCATCGGAAACCCAAAGGGTTTTGTTTTGGTTTTGGTTTTATATTATTTTATAGGGTCACTCAGCGTCAGAATCGACTCCATGGTGGTGAACCACAGTGGATACTATCCCCCAGGAGACTTTGGACAAGGTACTTTTCCTCAAGGGGCTGCACTAGAGCATGCCTTGTCAATGCTCTTTGAGGATGCTGGAGCCTCCAGTTACATGGCAGGTCCCATCTGGAGAGGTGGGAGGAGTGAGTCTTGGAAAGGAGGTTGGGGGAGAGCGAAGGAACTTCTGTATCTCCCTTGGTCCTGGGAAACATGAAAAGCTCAACCATTGCTTCTTTCATATATTTTACGTTAAGGTTTTTGTCTCTCTGACTAAGAAAACAAGAACTGGGAAACCACTGGATCATATCATTGCTAATGCACCTTCCAATCTTGTAAGTGTGTGACAAACTAGGTCCCTATGTAACTGAACATGAAATAGATCAGACTATAAAGTGAATTCTGGCTGTGCAGATATAAACCTGAGTGATGAATCACTGCACCACAGCTGGAACCTTCCATACATCTTCAAGAACATAAATCTGTACTCCATAAGCACTTATTGCTGCATAAGCTCATCATGATACAGCTCATAAAAGTAAGAAAAGGCACAAATCCTTCTTGTAGGGCCTACACTACTATAGAGGTGGGATTGAAGGCCACAGAATAATTATGGTACCACACACACACACACACACACACACACACACACACACACACACTGGGTGTATCAGTAAATGAGGAGACTATAAGGCACAACTTCCGAATGCATTTGCATCAGGGGAAGGAAGGCAAAAAGGAGATGGGCCATCCTGTGAGAAAGCAGAGTTGAGCTAGGCCTAGAAAACAATGAAAGCCTAAGAAGTACACACTAAAAGATCTTTAAAGTTTTCCAAGCTTATATTTAGAAATCGGACCAAGATGAGCTAATCTTGATGACCTGAAAAATATAATTTGTTTGTCACAGAACAGAGTTTTCTTCCCCCTTCACACTACTTCTTTTTAAGTTGTATTCTAAGAAAAATTTTAGTCAGGATCTATTGTAGAGGCAGAAGCTATTTTAGCCTAATAAGTCCAATTAATCAGGACACTATACTATCTAGGTATAAATATTGACAAAAGGAAGGTTTCCTAACATATTTTCAGAACCAAGGGATCCAAGGAACCAATTTTTGCAAGGGAGCAACATGTTTTCATATAGAACCTTCATCGATAGCAAAAACAGTGTACAAGTCTTGATCCCACTGATAAACAATATAAATAGAACAGGGTCTATACTATTGAGGATGCAACATTGAAACACTCAGAACAATTATAGAACAAGCCAAAAAGCTGAAATCCACTCCATCAAGCTCAGGATAGTCAATGGACTTCAAAGATGGGGAGACCAAAGTCAAGCCCCTGGGGTAACACAGGGTGGGAGCAACACATCCTCTCATCAATTGGAGGGAGAAACAAAAGTTGTGACCAGTGCTATGATGAGATATTGCCCAGGAAGGCAAGAGGAAACAGACATCTGTCTGTGCGCTTAAGAATCCAATCTGGATCTACAATGCCACCAATAGAACCTTGGCTTTGACCCGAATGGCCCTTTGTAAAGAGTGGAGATTTCCATAGAGATGGACACAACAAAAAGAAAACCAGGCTCCAATGATTGCCAAGAGGTATATGAGGCTGGTTGCTGGAAGAGATGAGGGAAACTCTTCCCTTGGAGTGGACAAGAAAACACGGCCTGCCAAAGAATGTCCTACAATCAGTCCCAGCGCTCTCCCAACTGTGAAATTATTATTTTCTCTTTAAAACGGAATTGTTTCCTGCTCTCTAAAGCCACTCACTTTGTTATTTTGTTGGTGTTGAGTTTTTGTTTCTATGTCAGTCTTGAGAAAGTAAAGTGAAACTTAGTGGCACAGCTGTTAAAGCACTTGGCTGCTAACAGTTTGAATTCAACAGCCCCCTCCACAGGAGAAAGATAAGGTGGTCCACTTCCGTAAAGATCTACAAGGTTAGAAATTCTATAGAATTGCTCCACTCTGTCCTGTAGGGTCACTATGAGTCAAAGCCAACTCTGTAGATGGTGTATTTGGTTTCAGGTTTAGGAAAGTAAGGCATATATGTACACATACATTCTCATAGATTAAAAAGAAAGAGGGATCCAAACCATTCATGGAAAAAAAAAAACATTTTCAGGATAATGTAATTCTTTCATAAACAGTTTGAAGCCCGTGTGTGTGTGTGTGTGTGTGTGTGTGTGTGTGTGTGTGTGCACCAAGAAGTTAGTTTCACAGATTTACATGCTGAAATTAGTTTAATGAAACGAAGTTAACATAGTGAAACTTTCTTGAGTTTGCTAAATTAATTTCACCATGCTAATCTGTGAAACTAATTTAGCAAACACACAAAAGCTAACATCTGGAAGTAGGGAAAAGATAAGGCCAACTTATTTATGCCACACACACAAAGAAACAAACCATAAAACCCATTGCTTTTAAAATTGATTCTGGTTTATAGCGACCTTACATGACAATATAGAACTGTTTCTTAGGGTTTTCAAGGCTGTAGATCTTTACAGAACCAGACAGCTTCATCTTTCTCCTGAGGAGCAGCTAGTGGGTTTGAATAACCAACCTTGCAGTTAGCAGCCCAATGCTCAACATCATTAGATTCTTGAAGGCTCCAGAATTGGTGGCACCAAGTAGCTCTGAAAGTAGAAGCCAAGTGATGTTGAAAGTAGAAAGATTGTTTGAAAGTCCAGTTAATTGAGGGTCAGTGGACCTAGCAGGAGAAAGTCAGGAAGTTGTTCTCTAGGGAGGGTTGACCACCAGAACCTGGTCCTCCTCCACCCAGCCACTCAGAACCACCGGAGTAGAAGAGAGAGTCAGTGGATGGACGTCTAACATCAACAGCACCACTATTATGCCTTGTATATATTGGAGTTCCACACAAGATTTTATTTGAAGAAAGATGCTATCATTAGGAAAAGAATATTTTCCTAAGTCATGATCTTGTTCTACTATTGAATTCTGAAGTTATAGCAGACCTAACATTTGCCATGAAAGTGTCTTACTCTGTAATTAGGCCAATATAGAGATGCTAGCTTTAACTTAAGAACATCAAAGAGGATTTAATGTAAAAACATGAGTCAGGGAATGCTAGCCAAAAATACGGAATAAGAAAAACCCCTTTCTTTTGCTGTAGAATCAAGAAACGTTAATGTTTGAGGTCATTCTATCTAGAATTATTCTTATAACCAGCCCTCCTCCGGGTAATTCTCCTGTCTAGTTATTTGGTTCTGGGTGATTTTGGCACAGGGGAGTTTGAACATATCTCTAAGTGAGGATGGGGCTTGTCATAAAGCATAAAGGATGACTTTGTCATAAAGCAATTCATAATCTGGAATCAGACAGCCAAAATTTGAGCCTCAACACTGCTAGTTACTAGCCAGGTGACATCAAGCAATCTTTTGAACCTCCCAGGGAAATGAAAATAAGATTTCTGCATCAAAGTGTCGAACTGATGATTTAATAAGATAATGAGTAATAAAAAGGTTTAACATGGTATCTGGGACGTGGGAAGCACTAGTTATCTTTATTATTGGGAAACAGAGTTCATGAATGTCAGTGACTAGTGTTCCCAAAACAATAACAAGGAAAGAGCTGAGCATATATAATCTACTTGATTTTTATCTGCACTTTAAATGCAAATCTCTTCCGACAACTAGTGTTTCTTCTAAAGGACATCTACAGACCTATATCATATGGCTAAATCAACCTAGTTTGGCCTTGTCCAGATCATTGGATTTTGTGTGCAATCAACTCTGTTGCAAGAGTGGCTGCTTTCAGGTGAACAGAAAGCTGGGTGTAGGAGGTTGATGCTCTGGAGATGATTGAATCCCACGAGTCATTTGTTCTACCAGAACTGGCTCTTGGAAAGAGTAATGTGGTCTACTTGTTTCTTATTATGAATTGATTGTCTTCCCTAAAAACTGTTGTGGAAGTCTTAGCCCTTATACCTATTAATATGCATAATAAGTTTTCTGCAGTTATGTTAATGAGGTCATAGCAGATAAGATGGAGCCTAAACCTAATCTCTTCCGAGCAGTGGTTTGCAAAAGGAGCAGAATAAACAGTGGGACTCACACTGCAGGAAGACACCACGTGGATACAGACACCATGGCCAATGCATCTACAAGCTCCAGAATCATCCTAAGCCTTTTTTATTGCTCATTATCTTTTGTCAACAACTGCTGAAAACTGAAAGGAGCCCAGAAAGGATGTCTTTCAGTCACCCCTTGAATGTAGACGTATGAACTGTAACAACATAAACTCCTGTTCCCTAAAGCTAAGGTCCTTGTTATAGCAGCTCTTGGTCACTAAGACAGATGCTCTTTGATAAAAGCAATGCTGTCCTGTACCACGGTATCTTGGTCATACTGCCTGATCAACCATTAGGTCCGGAGCATATGAAAAATACAACTTTCCTCTAGTTTCTAAATGTTTCCTCCCCGCTCCCACTACCATGACTCGAATTCAACCTTGCAAGTCTGGCTAGACCAGA
>NW_022111368.1:40549840-40554212 GCF_000313985.2 Echinops telfairi
ATTTTCTCTCCACTTAAACCCCCGACATTAGGTCCTCATTTTTCCCCTCCCTCATGAGCCCTTGATAGTTTATAAATTGGTATTTTGTCATCTCTTGCCCTGTCCGATGCATTCTTAATGGCAAGTGAAAGGATTTAGGTTAAAGAAGAGAATCTTTGGTCAGAGACCTAATAGCATTTTTTTAGCCTTGCTAACTGCTGAATTGTGAGGACATCGCAAGACAGAGCTGCCACAATTCGAAAACCCTGTTGTCCTTACTTGTCCAGTGCCCATCTCCTCCACTCCAAGCTTGAAGAGGCCAAGAGCAACATCCATCTTCATAGGCAGGGATATAATTATCCCTGGAGGCTAGTCCATGCTACAGAAACAAAACACCCTTACCTCTCAGCAGCTTAAAGCAACAAAGAAAAAAAAATGTTTCTAACCATTATCATCCACTTGCCCAGTGTTAGCAGGGCTCTCCCTATGTCATTCTCCCCTCAAAGTTAAAGGGAAATCAAGAAGTGGGGCCACTGGTGACTGTAAAACAGAGGCAGGAAAGGTACTTGTCACTTCTGCTCATAATTCATAGGTGAAAAACAGTCTCATGGCCAGCCTAAGATCAAGGGGTCAGGCAGGGTAGTAAAGCCCTACTACTCGCCTAAAAGCCTTGGTAGGACTGTGTTAGACAGCTAACCACCACAATGGCAGTTTAAACCCCCAGCCACTCTGAGGAAGAAAGATGAGACTGTCCTCATAAGCTTGACAGGCTCAGAAAACTCTACAGACTCATCAGTCAACTTGATGGCAATGGGTTTGGGTTTGCTATTAGCCTAGGGAGAGAGAACTTTATGAATGACTACATTCATTCATATGAATGTACATTCATAAAGCCTTATGCATGACTACACTAATGACCGCACACAAGTATCAGTCCTTCTAAAGCTGTGGTTCGCTACCATAAAGTGGACTCAGACACAGAGTGGCCTTCGGTACGCCGGAACACAATTTGGCCCAGTTCCGTGTCATCTTTCACCAGCATGTTTGAGTCCATCATTCCTACTATTGGGTCAATCCATCTCACTGAGGGTCTTCCTTACCCTCTTGGGCTCTGTCCTTCAACAAACAGGATGGCCTCTCCTATCAAGTGACACATTACGATGACATGTTCAAAGCAAGCACTATTCTCCTTTTACGGTAGATATCCTTATTTTGCACAGAATAAATCAGAGGTTAAATTATCTGCCCAAGATCCCTCAACAGGTAAGTAGCAGGGCTGGATTTCTACTTGTCAGATTTCAAAGAGCATACTGAAAAATCACCGTGCTACATTGTTAAAAATGGGCATAAAAAGAGGAAATGGTTTGGCAAGAGATGAATTCTGTTTTAAAGGGTTGTGGAGCTTTGAAATGGAAATCTCCCACAGCTACTCAGAATATGGGACTAGAATGAGGAGCAAAAATAGAATGAGATATTGGCTGGGAATTTTTAACAGAAAATAAAACTCTGAAATATTTGTGTGGTTTTTCTTTGAGAACAGATAAAAATAAAGTTGCGGGGGGGGGGGGAACAGCCCCCAGGGATATGTATAGGTTGGAGGAGAAAGAAGAGCTAATGAAAAAGTTATTATAAAGATGAATACGCAATAAGAAAAGCCTTAAGGAACAGCATGAGGTCAAGAGTACCCAACAGGAAGTTGTAAGATGGTAAGAAGGTGGAGGGAAAGACATTAGATTTGGCTAGAAAAATTCTCCTGGGAGTAGATTTAATAGAGTAGTACAATGGGAGATTCTAAATGTCTAGGGCTGAAAGGAGAAAGGAAACCAGATTTAGTCCAAAGATTAAAATATTTAGTAAGAGAATGAATAATCACAGAGCTGTTTATAAAGATTGAATATCAGGCCTATGGTTTTATATTTTACAGAGGGAAAAAGACAAATGTCCTAATGCAAAACAGGTTGTGATTGGTTGCCATCGACTTGGCTCTGACTCATAGTGACCCTGTATACTACCTACGAGAACAGTACCCACTCTCAAAGCAGCTTCATGATTGAATCAATGGATTGGATTCATTATTTCAGCCAGTTCCAAACTATGGGACTCATTTTCCCAGAATGGTGTCAGTTATTGTGAGTGATAGGATTTCTATTGGCAAATTTTTGGAAGTAGGACACCAGGTCTTTCTTCCTAGTCTGACTCAGTCTGGAAGCTCCACTGAAACCTATTCAGCTTGGGTGACCCTACTGGTATTTGAAATACTTACTTACATAGCTTCTATCATCGCAGCAACATGCACGCCACCCCAGGAGGGCACACTGATAGGCAGGAGGATAAGAGAATAGAAAACCAGAGTGAGAGAAAGGGAGTTAGAACAAGACAGCAAGAGAGTCCACAAAACTTCCCATAAGTCAAATGGATTGAGTCCCCAGGGAAGGCTATAAGGTTGACTTCAATGGACCTCAAGTCTTTTTTCTTTCTCTGAGAAAGGGGAAGTATGATAGGTTAAAGGAAAGAATTGTCCATAAGAGACAAAGTCAAGGGCTGTGAAAATGCACAATGTATTGTTCTATCATCCATGAGCCCAGGCAATGTCACAAAGGTTATTCCTCCACCTCCAGTCCCTTAATTAGTCCATGAGGATGTCCCCGAGGATTCCACGTTAGAGCCGGAAACTTCCAGGCACAAAAATACATGATTTCCATATATTGCTGTTGAATGCTTTTGAGTTCATTCAGACTCAGACTGAGCACATGACAGAGCAGAACTGCCCCATCGATTTCCTTGACTATCATCTTTATGGATCGCACTGTGAAGCCTTTCTCCCGCAGAATCACTGTGTAGGCTCAAATCACTCTCCTCCAGGTTCGCCACGGAGCACTTAGGTGGTATGCCACCAGGGCTTCTGACTTCAATATAAAACATTTTGGTTTTTGTAATTCCTAACCAAGTGTCCTCTCAAGTCAACTCCAACTCACAGTGACCACCCTGTTGAGCAGATGGGAACTGCTCCACCTTGATGGGAACAGACAACCTCATCTTTTCCCTTAGAGTGGCTGCTGGGCTTGAATTGCCAACCTTGTGGTTAGCAGTACAGTGCTTAGCCCATTATACCACCAGGGCTCCTGGCATCTCCTTCTTCTCCTCCTCCTCCTCCTTCTTCTTTTTGTGAGAAAGGTGGTCAGTTTTAATTTATTAAACAGTTTCATTGGTGCAAAATCCACATATCATACAATTCAATAGTTCAAGCACATAAAGAACATTTGTACAAACGTTAATTAACACAATCCATTTTAGAACATATTCTTCTTTCTTGTACTCATTATTCTTAGCTCCCCATTTCCTCCCATCCTCCCATGACATACTCCCAAGATATAAGCAAATGTGGTGAAGAAAGCTATGGTTTCAGGCTATCAAAAGAAATAGCATCGGGGGTCTTAAAGGCTTGAAGTTAAACAAGTGACCAGCTAGCAGAGAAGCAACAAGCCCATATGGAAAAAAGCACACCAGCCTGTGTGATCATGATGGGATTTCAATTGGATCAGGTAACAGGCATCAGAAGACCACAAACAAAAAAAACCCAAAAACCATATTGTTGAGAATGAAGGAAGTAGGAGCAGAGTCCCAAAACCCATCTGCAGACAATGGGACATCCCCTCGCAGAAGGGTCACAAGGAAGGGATGAGTCAACCAGGGTGCAGTAAAGCATCAATGAAACACACAATATTCTTCTGGTTCCTTCACTATCATGACCCCAGTGCTGCCTTTCACTGCAGGCTAGACTAGAGCAAGTACACAGGTACAGATAAGAGATAAGAGCTCACAACACACAGAATCCAGGAACAGGAATGGGAGCAGGAATACCAGGAGGGAAGGGGGAAGATGAGGAAAAAAAGGGAGGAAGGGGGAACCGATTGCAATGATCGATACATAACCATCACCACCATCCCAGGGGGATGAACAACAGAAACTGTGGGGAAAGGGAGACAGCAGTCGGTGTAAGATATGAAAATCATAACAATTTATAATTTGTCACGATGGAGGGACGGAGGAGGGATGGAAAAAAGAGAAGCTGATACCAAGGACTCAATCAGAAAGCAAGTATTTAGAAAATAATGATGGCAACATATGTACAAATATGTTTGATACAATTGATATATGGGTTGTTATAAGAGCTGTAAAATCCCCCAATAAAATGATCTTTTAATTAAAAAATAAACTTCAAAAAATAAAATAAAAGAGTACCCATTACTATGAGTTTAATAAGGAGTCATAGTAATGCAATGGTTTAGCACTCTCTTGCTATTGTAAAGGTTGGCAATACTCAGTAGCTTCAAGGGAGAAAGACAAGGGTAATATAACCAAGAGGAATTACTGAAACCCAAATGAAGACTGA
>NW_022111368.1:40555374-40558139 GCF_000313985.2 Echinops telfairi
GTTGGACAGGGCAAAATATAACAAAATAATAATTTATAAATTATCAAGGTTTCATGAGGGAGGGGGAAGCGGGAAGGGAGGGGAAAAAGTGAGGAGCAGATGCCAATGGCTTAGGTGGAGAGCGAATGTTTTGAGAATGATGAGGGAAATGAATGCACGAATGTGCTTTACACAATTGATGTATGTATGGGTTGTGGTAAGAGTTTTATGAGCCCCTAATAAAACGATTTTTTTTAAAGTACAGCTATGGTAGTTACATAATCTGGTGTCAATTTGAGGATTAAGAGTGCAGGGATGGAGTCGACTCTGTCAATCAGGATATAGCCTGTGTGGGCATAGCCTTCTCCTGAGGATTCTGGGAACCCTGGGAATTCCTCCTTGGAGGCAGGAGACCTACTCTCTCTTGGCTCACTCCTTGTGACACATTCCTGTGGAGAAGACACAAGGAGCGAGGTTGATGGAGACAGACCTCTGGAGCCAGAGAAGCCACGTGGAAACTCCTGCCACCCCTGAGATGCTTACAATGCCACTAGAGCCACAAGACTTCCCACCCACTGGCCTGTGTTCTTCCTGCATTCAGCATCATTGCATGTGTTTCGTGATTCTAAAGAGGGCCTTATAGATTGGTATCAGACATATGGGCTAATATCAGACTTATGGACTTGATCTGGACTGGGCTGGAAAGTTTTATCTATATTCAACTGCTCTTGTATATAAAGCTCTTTCTTATACACATATGAGTGTCAATAAATTTTGTTCTCTAGTCTACCCAGACTAACACAACAGCCAAGAAAACCCTAGGGGGCAGTTCTACTCTGTGGCACGATGGCTGTGAGTCAGAATCACCTTGTTGCTGACACATGTCATTCATTACATCGCCATATTAAAAACACACAAGCATTGTTTTCCAGACCTCACTGTCATTGTTCGGTGCTGCAGTGTTGGCTCCCAATGCATGCCAACCCCAGACCTCAACCACTCCTGGTCTGCCAGACACCATCTCAGGTTCCCCTCAGTGGAGAAGAACAGAAGGCCCAAACAGAATTTTTTTTATTTTTGAAGAGCTACATTCTGGAGCCTGCTCACTGGACAGGCCATTAGGAGAGGCCATTCTCCCTGGGTAGGGAGATACCCACACCATTGTCCTGGTGTTTCATCTGCTTGCCTCACCCAGGTCACAGATCAGAGAGAGAGAGCAATAAGTGGTTATGGGAGGGCGTGAAAATGATAACTCTTGGCAAGGATGATGTAGGAGCAGGAAACTCCAATAAGAAAGAATGGAGGCGGGGGGGGGGGGGTGGCAGAGAAGCAAACAGAAATTGCCTTTCAAGATCTTCCAGTAAGAAAAAGTAAGTTGGGCAGGATGTGTTGCAGTAAAATTTGGGATGTGGGTTAGGTATGACTGACAGGGAAAGAGAGCAGATCTAAGCACCTGGCATTTGAAGCGTCCATGGGAAAGGGTATCTCTTGAGTTTCTTATGGGCAGAGTCCTGGATCTCGTGGGGTCCATGCTGGCTCTTGGTGCCCCCATGTGTATCACAGGAGGACTTAGCTTCACCATGGGGTTGTCAGTAGCTAGCTTTTCAGATCACCATATCTCTCTTCGGAGGCGCCCCTGGATAGATGTAAACCTCCAAACTTCTGATTAGCAGCCAAGCATGCCACCCATTTCCAGCAGCCAGGGACCGCAAGTGGCAGAAATAGAGGGGGGATGTGATTGATGCCAACAGCAAGCACTTAATACCAAATGCATTCCCTCCTGTATGCTTTAAGACCAAAGCGGGTATGGGAAGATGAAGAGGTGCAATTTGTGAATGAGTACAGATTATTAGAAAGGAGGTACTGGCTAGCGAAATTAAGACAAACCAGCACCTAGGGACTCCTGCTCTGGAAGGAAGGGCGCCCCATATTGCAGGAGGTCTAACACATCGGTCGAGGCAAATGGGCTTAACAGGAAAATATGTCGGTCAGAATATGTTAGCCAGAAATAGACCCAAGAGAGAAATGTTTACAGTAAGAGGTGATGCCATGGGAATTCCTACTACACTAAAACACTGAAAGGCTAATGGAATATGGGGAGTGGAAGGGCGGGGAGAGCCTTGGCGGGAAGGAATATTGAACCCTTAGGTCTAAGCAGAAGACAGCCTCCTAAACAAGGCACTTCATCTTAGTACAACCGCCGGAAAAGAAAACAGAGATGATGTTATCCTTTCCCAGGCTGGCCCCCGTGTGAAAGGAAAAACCTCTGTGTAGATCCCCAGGGAATGATGAGGGTGGACATTGGAGACAGGGCATGGTGTCCCAACAGGCTAGACTGGAAAACACAAGCTTTTCTTTCTTGGTTTATTTTAATTTGTTCTTTGTCGGTGGCTTGAGGTTGATGCTGTTTTGTTGTGCATTGTTGCTTGGTTTTGCTCTGTCTTGTTTTTGTGCATGTTGTTGTCTCCGCGGGCCTGTCTGGATAGGATGGGCTGGATGAACAATCTGGAGGAGAAAATAACAGGACTGACAGTTACAGGGGACATGGGAGAGGGGGAGGTGGGGGGAAGGGAAGAGGTGTTAACAACCCAGGGACAAGGGAACAACAAGCGATCCAAATTGGTGGGGAGGTGGGTGTGGGAGGCCTGGTACGGCCTGATCAAGGGGAATGTAACAAAGAGGAAGTGCTGAAATCCTGGAGGGGACTGAGCATGATAGTGGGACAGGAGGAGAATCAAGGGAAATAGAGGAAAGAGCTAGGAGGCAAAGGGCATTTATAGAGGTCT
>NW_022111368.1:40559239-40560605 GCF_000313985.2 Echinops telfairi
TGGAGAGAAAATGTTTTGAGAATGATGTACAAATGCGCTTTACACAATTGATGTGTGTATGGATTGCAATAACAGTTGTATGAGGCCGTAATAAAATGTTTAAAAAGAAAGAAAGAAATGGTCCGTGCAGCCTAGTAACTTTCTTGGTTCAGCCAGAAACTGTTTTCTTCCACAAACTTTCCATATCTTGCCAGGTCTTTTCTGAGGTCCCTCTGCCTCTCCCCTGTCAGCAGTCCTGTTCTTTCTCTAAAGTTTCCCTACCCTCTTCTGGCGCTTTAAATATGTTCACCAGAACCACCGCCCATTTAATTAAGGGTGTTTTTGAGCACATATTCAGCAAGCTAAGTAATATTCCACTGCAGTAGTGAGTTTCCACACAGATTCCTGTCTGTCCAAGAAGGTAGGTGGATCTATATGGCTCGGAGGTCCTGGAGATGTGAGCCAGTCACAGAGATCGTGTGAGAACAGTAGGAAAGGCGATCGAAGATTTGGTTTGTCCTTCATTTTGCTGAGGCTCCTCAGGAAGATGTGGCAGGTAAGTCTCGTGAGGAAGTGGGGCAGGACAACTCTCCAGGGTGGCCCAAACCGGTCAGTCCCTGCCTCACACCTACGCAAAGCACACACACAAGTTGGTGGTATCGGAGCATATTCCAGTTTCTAATTTTTCTAGAAAATTCTGAGGCTCTTCCTGGAAGTGTTTGAATACTTCACTAGATTTCTGAGTAAATCTTCTGGGGTCCAGGAGATTTGTACAGTTTCTATGGGGACTCTGGACATGGCTTCTCTCACAGAGACCAACAGAGCCAAGGTGAGGAAACAATTTGACATAAGTACTGCCTGAGAAGTGGAGCTTTTGAA
Organism: Echinops telfairi; assembly: GCF_000313985.2. Lineage (NCBI taxonomy): Eukaryota > Metazoa > Chordata > Mammalia > Afrosoricida > Tenrecidae > Echinops > Echinops telfairi. The sequence continues at coordinate 40,560,098 of NW_022111368.1, forward strand.
CAAGCAGCTGTCATCCAGAAAGGAAAATTATATACATTTTTACAAGGAAAAGAGATGTCAAGTCCTGGGTCAGTTACATGAAAGAAACAAAACAAACCAAAAAACACCGAGGGAGTTGTTAGTGCTGAAAGCAAAAGATGGTAACACATCACCATCTTACTGGAATCTTTTGGCCAAATTGAGAGCTATAGGAGGACAGTTGTTTTCTTTGTTTGTTTTGTTTTTTAAATAATCATTTTATTAGGGTCTCATACAACTCATCACAATCTGTACATACGTCATCTGTGTCCAGCACTTTAGTACATATGTTGACTTCATCATTCTTACGACACCCACTTTCCACTTGAGCCCCTGGTTTCAGCTCATTTTCCCCCTCCCTGCCCGCTCCCTCCGAACCCCCGATAATTTATAATTTATTATTATGGTGTCCCAACAGGCTAGACTGGAAAACACAAGCTTTTCTTTCTTGGTATATTTTAATTTGTTCTTTGTCGGTGGCTTGAGGTTG
>NW_022111368.1:40560705-40567994 GCF_000313985.2 Echinops telfairi
GGAGGCCACATGTAGACCTTGTCCTCTGTTCCCCCTTTCTCCCTCTCCTTCCCTCCACCCTCCCGCCATCGCCACTCTCTCCGCTGGTCCTGGGGGGTTCATCTGTCCTGGGTTCACTGTATTTCCAGTTCCTATCTGTGCCAGTGCACCTCAGGAGGACAGTTTTGACCACATTTACATTCTTCTTTAAGAAGTGTACTAATAGTTTTAGTTTTGAGTAAATCCAGGAATACATATCCTACTTTTGTTTATTTCTTCATACCAGTCCAAGGAAATGCCCCACTGAGTCTCAGAAACCTCTCTAGCTGCCTGCTGGCTCCTCCCGAGGGTGTGGTCATTGATCGACTAGATCCTGGGATGGCATTTCCATCTACAAGGAGTCTAAAGTATGCTGGTATCCCTCTCAGGAAAAGCAACCATTTCCTTCAAATATTTCCCCCACATTTCTTGATAGACATAGAGAATGGAGAGTACTTCAAAATGGAGAACAAATTCCTTGATCATAGATTCCCCCCACAACCAAGACTTTTAACCAGTTCATTCATTCGCTTTTGACCCCTGCTGAAAATTTGCATTTCCAGCCTGGCTGTACAAAATCAGAATTTACACTTTAGCAAGATCTCCAGAACACCGAGGATCTGTCAAAATGCAGATTCTGGTTCAGGGTAGTGAAGTGGGAATGCCAATTCTCAGCGGAGGCTCCAAGGATCCAACTGAGTCCCAGCCCTGCCTATAATCTCCCTCCCAGTGAATCTCATTTTGAAAAATTCTTGGCTGGCTAAAGGAACCAACAGTGCCATCAGATCAATCCTAAGCAGGCCCATAGGTGCCAGAGCAGAACCGGGCTCCTTGGGGTTTCAATGTCTGATGTTGGGGGACAGTAGCTCTCCAGGTCTCTCTTCCTGGACACCTCAGGGTTTCTAGAGCATGTGCTGGGCCAAGAGGCAATGAATGATAATAGGAAGTAGCCAAGACTTTCCTCCCCAGTCCATTATGATCGGCCCAAGAGGTTGCCCTCCTGCCTTGGTGTGAAAGCACTTGAGACATCTTATCCAGAGACATTCCGACTGCAGGATCTGATAGGACCAGGTGTATTGAAATGGGAAAAACAGGCTCACCTAGACAGCAAGGAGGGCTCCAACCCTCACAGACATAACTTCCTTCTGTGCTCTGAGGTCTGTAAACTCCAGGACAGCTGTTCTAACCCTGTGTGTACAACACAACCAACTGAGAACTTTTAAAGATTATTGAAGACACCCCGTCAAAGAAAAAAAATTTTTAAACTATAGCATAGGTGCCAAAAAGAAGGAAAATAAAAGTTTTAAAAACAGATCCTTATTAAAATGAGGATCCCTGGAGATAAGTGTTAAAGGATCACAGGTTATCCTAATTTACAATCGTAGTGGATAATTCATTTCTCTGAGCAAATCTTCGAGCAGTATCTGTAAAGATACAGATGTAGGGCCCCTTGTCTGACTAACGGAAGCCAAATCTCCGAGGCTGAATCCGAGGCCCGGGGTTTTGTATTTTTTAATCATCAGACATTTATTATGCATAGCCAGGATCGAAAATCATTGGCTCAAAGAGAAATTCCATTTAAAGTAGGTAGCCAGAGTTAAAACAAAGGAGATCTTTGAAATCTTTCTAAGTCTCCAAATGATTTGGGAGTTTTAAACCTCAACCCCAAAAAGCACATGGCTACTTCTCAAATGTCACTGGAGGTGAAATTCCTCCCTGCACATAAACAAACTGCACCTGAATTTGATCCTCCAGAACCAGGGACCTGATCGGTGGACATGCACGGCTGCCTGAAAGCTACCCCTGAGTCCAACTCCATATAGTGTGTAACTCCATGGGGCTGTGATGTCAATATAATCGGAAGTTCAGTCGGGGTCTGAAAACTGATTCGAATTAAAATAAGAAGAAGGGTATTTGCTGATAGCACTTTTAACTGCTCTTCTTACCTCAAGCATGAATTTATAGCTGCTAGATTCCAGCAATTCAGGCCACAAGGAGTTGCATGAATCATAGACTAAAATTAAGCAGACGCAGGCGGTTTCTGCTCAAACGCCCCATTTGAGATTTCAGAATGACTCTGGCCTCTGTATCTGGTGCCAGGCATCTGATGACGACTGATCTGTCCATCTGTCCCCACTGGTGCAGCCCTGTGGGCCTTAATCGCAGTGGTAAAAGAAAACGTAGCTCTGCATTGCATTTGGGTTCAATTTGCCAGCGTCACTGTATCGTGTTTAGTGTAAGCATCGGCAACGAGACATCCTGCTGACAGGAACCCCTTTGAGTTCTGAGAACTCCGTGTAACAAGCAAAACATACTGGCTACAGAATCAGGCAACAAATGCAGCAAATGCCTCTCAGAGAAGTTCACAAGGTGTACGTGTGTCTTTGGGCACGTCTGGAGGTAGGAAATGTCATCTTAGAATTCTGAGGTCCTTTTATTAATGCAGGTGAGGAGACAGTGAAATTCGGGTTAATGCCATCAATGTGACCGAATGTTGTGCTCAAAAATTACTTTCAGATTTCGCACATCAAAGTAGTGACAGGATTGGAATTCTAGATGAGGGTTCCTGACTCCAGGGCCCATGGTCTTATTCCTGAAGCCTGGTCTCATTCCACTTGCTAGAAATAGTGGCTTATCTCTCACACTCAGGCAAGTGTTAGTGATTCTCCCTGCAGATACTAGCATACTAGCTGTGCAAAGTCTAGCCAAACAAGGTGACCTCAGGCACACAGCCTCATTAAAGCGAGGAAAATAGTCTAAGCCAGAAAATCCCCCTAGAATAACTATCTTAGTCATTGTGAAAGATTCACCCGAGAAGGAATAAACTATATGGACATCGTGGTAGTTACATAATCTGTTGTCAATTTGAGACTTAAAAGTGAAGGGGTGAAGTTTAGCCTGTCAATCAGGTCACAGCTTGATGATCTCATTTGGAGGCGCTAAGGAGATAAATAGCTTGCTGGAGGTGGGACACAGGCTCACTCCCTGCGAGACACTCCTGTTGACAAGCCACATGGAGCTATGTTGATGGCAACCAGAGTTCTACAGCTGGAGGAGCCACGTGGAGACCCACACCAGCGCTAAGAGGTTTCCACCGCCACTGGATCCACAGTGCTTTCCATCTACTGAACTGTGATCTTCCTGTATTTGGCATCGTTGCATGTGTACTGTGAGTCTGAAGAGGAATTTATAGATTGGTATCAGACATAAGAGCTAATATCAGACTTATGGCCTTGATCTGGACTGGGTTGGGTTGTTTTCTCAATATTCAATTGCTCTTGTATATAAAGCTATTTCTTATACACACATGAATGGCTATGAATGTGTTTATATAATCTATCCAGGTGTGGTAGTTACATAATCTGGTATCAATTTGAGGATTAAGAGTGTTGGGGTGGAGTCTAGCCTGTTAATCTGGAAATAGCCAATGAGACCTCTGTGTGGGCACGACCTTCTCCTGAGAATTCCCAGAACTGCTTTTTTTACTCCTTGGAGGCAGGAGAATCTCTCTCTCTCGGCTCACTCCCTGGAAGACACTCTACTGACAAGACACATGGAACTAGGCTAGTGCCCTTGGCTGGAGAAGCCACATAGAGACCCCCTACCAGCACTGAGATGCTTACAACACCACTGGATCCAAACAATTTATACCCACTGGCCTGTGATTGTCCTGCATTCGACAGCATTGCATGTGTTTCGTGAGTCTGAAGAGGACTTTATAGAATGGTATCGGACATATGGGCTAATATCAGACTTATGAGCTTGAATTAGACTGGGTTGGGATGCTTTCTTAATGCACAATCACCCTTTATATAAAACTCTCTCTTATACACATATGAGTTTCTATGGATTTGTTTCTCTAGTCAACCCAGGCTAACACAGACATAAAGAGTGTGGAAATATAAAATATATCTTGCACATGTATCTTTCATATCACACATACACTGTGTGTATCCATCCAAAAAAACCAATGCAATAGAGTCAATTCTACTCATAGTGACCTCAGAGAACAGAGTAGACCTACTCCATGGGGTTGCTGAAGCCATAGATCTCTACAGGAACAGATAACTGGTGGGTATGAATCACCTCTTATAGTTAGCATTGAAATGTTCAAACCAATATGCCACCACAGATCCGTGTGTGTGTGTGTGTGTGTGTGTGTGTGTGTGTGTGTGTACCCGTATATGTATGGATAGAGTCAGACACCCCACAGCTGTCAAGCCAATTCTGACTCAAATGAACCCATAAGCCAGAGGAGAATTGTCCCATAGTGTCTCCTAAAATCGACAGAAGCAGACTGCCACATCTCTCTCCCACAGAGCAGCTAGTGACTTTGAACCATCAAGTTTTGGGTTCTTAGTTGAGCACTGTACCCACTGCTATACCAGAGTTCATTAGAGATATACCCACCACCTGTCTGTAACTATGGTGGCTTTTATATTGCTGGAAGGTTGGAGGCATGCCACCAGTACTTCAGATACCTTTAGAGTCACCCATGGTAGACAGTTTTCAGCAGAGCTTACAGACTAAAAACTGGTTAGGAAAAAGAGCCCAGAGAGTTATTTCAGAAAACCAGCCAAAGAAAACTATTTGAATCACAACTGAACAGTTTCTGACTGCTTTGGGCACATAATCAGGAGGCATCAAATACTTAAGGAGGACTGCATGTTTGGTGGAATAAAGAGCTATTGAGGGTGAGGGAGATGCCTGGTGAGATGGATGAGCACAAAAGCCATAAAGATAGACTCAACCATGCCAGTGACTGAGGAGAATGCAGGACTGAGCAATGGTCTGTGTTATTGTACGTGAGTTGGACTTGACTCTGTGGCAGCTATCTAGCTCTCTACTTACCTGTCTATGTCGATGTCTACATCTATGCCTATGCCTAGGTATGTGAATAGATATTCCAATAGACAGACAGACATATAGATAGAAGGTTCAGGACTGGACAACACTTCATTCAGTTTTACATAAGATCACCATGAATTAGAAAGGGGAAGGTGGGGGGAAAAGAAGTGGTGTTAACAAACCCAGGGACAAGGGAACAACAAGTGATCCAAATCGGTGGTGAGGAGGGTGTAGGAGGCCAGGTAGGGTGTGATCAAGGGTAATGTAAATGAGAGGAATCACTGAAACCCAAGTGTGGGACAAGAGGAAAGTAAAAGGAAATAAAGGAAAGAGCTAGGAGGCAAAGGGCATTTATAGAGGTCTAAATAAAGGCATGTACATATGTAATATATTTATATATGAGGATAGGGAAATAGATCTATGTGCATATATTTATAGATTTAGTATTAAGATAGCAGATGGACATTGGGCCTCCACTCAAGTACTCCCTCAATGCAAGAATACTTTGCTCTATTAAACTGGCATTCCATGATGCTCACCTTCCCGACACAATCGTTGAAGACAAAGCGGGTGCATAAGCAAATGTGGTGAAGAAAGATGATGGAGCCTAGCTATCAAAAGATATAGCATCTAGGGTCTTAAAGTCTTAAAGGTAAACAAGCAGTTATCTAGCTCAGAAGCATCAAAGTCCACATGGAAGAAGCACACCAGCTTGTGTGATCACAAGGTGTCAAAGGGATCAGGTATCAGGCATCAAAGAACAAAACATCAAATCATTGTGCATGAGAGGGAGTGCAGATTGGGGAACCAAGACCCATCTGTAGGCAACTGGACATCCCCTTACAGAAGGGTCGCGGGGAAGAGAGAAGCCAGTCAGGGTGCAGTGTAGCAACGATGAAACATACAACTTTCCTCTAGTTCCTAAATGCTTCCCTCCTCCCCACCCCCCACTATCACATCCCAATTCTACCTTACAAAACTGGCTAGACAAGACGATGTACACAGGTACAGATAGGAACTGAAAACACAGGGAATCCAGGAGAGAGTGGTGGGAGGGTGGGGTGAAAAGGGGGAACTGATTACAAGGACTACATATAGCCTCCTCCCTGGGGGATGGACAGCAGAAAAGTGGGTAAAGGGAGACATCAGACAGTGTAAGATATGACAAAATAATAATAATTTATAAATTATCGAGGGTTCATGAGGGCGGGGGGAGCAGGGAGGAAGGGGGAAAATGAGGAGCTGATGCCAAGGGCTTAAGTGGAAAGCAAATATTTTGAGAATGATGAGGGCAATGAATGTACAAATGTGCTTTACACAATGGATGGATGTATGGATTGTGATAAGAGTTGTATGAGCCCCCAATAAAATGATTTTTTTTAAAACTAAATTCCACGGACAACAGGAGGGGAAAACAAGATCACCATGAATCAGAGACAACTCGATGACAGCTAACGACCATTATATCTTCCTAAATAGATACAGATATCTGTAGGTATAGTGATATGTCTATATATACATAGGGCTCATTTACTAATGTTATCACAAGAGATAATTTTAAAATTACTTTTTAACTTTAATAATCTCATTAGGCATGCCAAATAAATTGTTAAAAGGAAATTAACTTCACAAGGAGCGGAATTTTATTCACTTGAAGATCCATTTGAGTTTTATAATAAATGAACCTAGAGACAGCCAAGCTTTTACATGAAAGAATGATGAGATAACATCATTGATCAGATGTCAATGAGTCCATGACTGTGACTCTAATGATGTCTCCCCACACAGCCCATGGTATACGAGTATGCTGTATGGCCTACCCTACACATAATTCAGGTGATTCAATACCAAAGTTGTGGTTCTATATGTTTGGAAATCTTATTCTGTGTAGTTCTCTAGTCAGTCAAGTGTGGGATCCCACAGTTTCCTTACAAGTGACATTTAGAAGCCAACTCAAAGATGTGGCATGTGGTTCGCCTGCCATGATTGGGTTTGGGCTCTGAGAGTGTTGAATCTTCTCTTGAATACTGGCTTCTTCAATCCACATGGACTGAAAAGATACACTCTCTTAGCCAGTATTGAAACTTCTCCTTCCACAACGTGGGCCTCAGTCTTGATAAGAAAGCTTCACTCTTGATATCTTAACTATGTCTCCACCTTGCTTGTCTATCCCTTATCCCACACTTTCTGTGCTCTTTTTTTTTAAATCATTTTATTAGGGGCTCGTACAACTCGTATCACAATCCATACATACGTCCATTGTGTCAAGCACATTTGTACATTTGTTGCCATGATAATTCTCAAAACCTTTGCTTTCTACTTGAGCCCTTGGTAACAGCTCCTCATTTCCCCCCTCCCTCCCTGCTCCCCCCTCCCTCATGAACCCTTGATAATTTATAAATTATTATTTTTGTTATATCTTA
>NW_022111368.1:40568246-40570124 GCF_000313985.2 Echinops telfairi
AGTTAGAATTGGGATCATGGTAGTGGGGGGAGGAAGCATTTAAGAACTAGAGGTAAGCTGTATGTTTCATCATTGCTACATAGCACCCTGACTGGCTCCTCTCCTCCCGGCGGCTCTTCTTTCTGACTCCTCAGAACCACCAGCTGCAAGAGCGAGAACATGTCAAGAAGGTCTCAAGTGAGTTTGGTCTTCAAAGACCAAAAGTATTTGGCCCATGTAGTAGTCAGTCTCCAGCTGGAAACCCAGAAGTAGCTGGTTTACTTTAAGTCTATCCAAGCAGCTTGCTTCTTACAGAAATGATGACCAGGCACGTGCAGAAGGTGAAGGCTGAAGACAAACGATAACCACCACCAACAACAACAAAAGAAAAAGAGTACTATAATTTCAAATACTGATGATTCACAAAATAAAATAAGATGGGAGTGCAGAATAAAAAATAATTATGGTGGTAAGAAAGGTGATTGGATTTAAAAAGAAGAGAAAGAAGAAGAAGAAGAAAAGGAAATGAAAAACATTAGGAAGAGAGAAAGAAATTAGGACTGAATGGTTTCAGGCAGGACTGCTGGGTGCTCAAGGGTGATAAGAGTGACGCATATGGGATGGAGAGAGAAAGGGCTGCTTATCTTGGAGAGGTTGAAATGCAAGAATATTACGAAGGGCATCAAGGAGATTTGTTTCCCCACTGTGTTTGGGTAGGGGAGAGTGGAAGCTAGATTGCAGGGCTTAAAAAGAAATAGTGAGTCTTGTTACAGTCTGTGGTTTTAGGATGATCCAACAGGGAAAGCGATGAGCAAAAATAGGAGGCAGGTAGAAGAGTCAACAGGGTCAAATGATTTTTCTTGTTTAAATGAATTTCTATAGGTTTCAGGATGGATGAGAAATAGAATTTATGAACATAAGAATAAGAAAAACTTCCAGACAAAGCCTGAATTCTCATTGCCATCAAATGAGTTCCACCTTATAACAACCACCCAGGACAGGGTACAACTGCCCCATCAGGTTGATGTCAATAGGCTGCTGCATCTTTGTACCCCAGAGCAGCTTTGGGGCTCCAACTGCCAACCTTCTGATTAACAGTGGAGTCCATCACCACTATCCTAATAGGCTCCTTGATGTCAATGCAGTAAGTTTAGTGAGATACCAACGGAAGGACTCTAAAACTTTGACCAAAAGGACTTTAGAGTTAGTGAAGAAAAGATGAATCATTTTCTCTGACATTAGAGGAAAGTATAAGCAAAAGGATTTGGGAAGAGTGCTTCCTGAAAGTTAGACAGAAAAATGACAAATAGCTTGGGTCTTGGGTCTTGTGCACAGCAGGGAATTTTTTAAGAGAATGAAACCTTTCTGCATCCTTTTCCTTCTGTCTATATTGGAGCATAAATACTATTTCACAGTGCTGACCTTTCAGTTAACAGCCCAATGTGTATGATAAGGCAGAGAATACATTGATTAAAACAATATGAATTATGCTTATGACCCTCCCTTCTTGAATTTTACACATCCCTGGTGGTGTAGTGATTATGCATTGGGCTGTTATTCACATGGTCCACAGTTCAAAACCACCAACAGCTCCAAGGGAGAAAGACTGGGCTTTCTACTCCATAAAGTTACAGTTTATGAAACCCACAGGAGGTCACTAGAAGTCAGCATTGACTCAATGGCAGTGAGGTTGTTTGGGTTTTTTTGACACACAGGTGATAGAAACCAAGAGTCAAAACTTCATCAAGATTACTTGATTGCTGATGGTGCCCGGCTATCAAAAAGTATAGCATCTGGGGTCTCAAAGGCTTGAAGGTAATCAAGTGCCCATCAAGCTCAGAAGCAACAAAGCCCACATGGAAGAATCACACCAGCCTATGCAACCACGAGGGTGTCGAA